>NC_135028.1:900000-1175000 GCF_051020955.1 Megalopta genalis
TTGTATTTAAATATTGTTACGAATTGTAACTCCTCTTCTCAAATTGTCCATTTTTGTTTGCAAGCTGAAGGAAAATTAGGGAGTATCAATTACTTACCGAGTGCAATAATTTCTCCGTAATTCGCGCTCAGATTGCGCGCAAAAATACTGGAGAATTTAGGAAGGATTATTCTATTATTCTATTGTTCTATTATTATATGCAAGATTATACGAAGCCAATCATTTCAAGCTGATTACCTGCATGCCTGACTATCATTTTCAGATTAGAATGTCAGGTCGCCGTGTGTCGCTTGCGCTCGCAAGGCCTACATACTTGACGCCAAAAGGTTAAAAATATAAATTCTTATTACATCGAACACCTGTCACTGAAATCCACCGGTAGTTAAATATTCTTCGATTTTTTTTACCTGGGTAAAAATACCTAAAAAACTATCGTAAATCTCCGGGAACTATTTTTCTACGAAACAACACACACGGCGGCAAAGTTCACGGCGAGCACGGCCGTTCCAGCCGCGACGGCGTCGGCCCGGAGGAAACACCTCGGGAGGAGAGACATTTCACCTGTAGCCGGTCAATATTACTGAAATTGATCACGTAACACTGTGAAATCGGCTCGTGAAAGTCGAACTGTCCGCGCTAATTTCAATTCCATCGAAACGGGAAGAAGGACGAGAAGCCGAGAAGAGACCCGCGCGCGGATCGATCGGCTGTCGCGTCGATCTCGCGCGCGTAACAAACACACACATCGGCCACACGCTTACTTTAGGAGGAACAGCGTTCCTACGTCGTGTAAGCGCACAATGAAACGCGATCTGGTCGTTGCAAATTACCCGGCCAATAATTCCCCGCCGCTAAATCAGCCGTCCGCGGACGTTAACGCGGAGCCCGGAGATTTCTCCTCGGTGGCGGCTCTCGCGAGCCGTTTAGCCGCGATTCCGATAAAACTTGAATAATGGCCAGGCGTGTACGCGCATTCTACATTCTGTATTTCGCCGGCGAAGCGGCCCGAGCTCTGCGAGAACCGGCTGACGGATGTGGAATTTAATTTAATAGCCATAAACGGTCGCGAACGACACACCGACACGGCCCGGCGAAATGAAAGTACATCGGGCACCCAGTCACGGCGAGAGAAAAAGATCAAACCGATAGAGAGAGAGAGAGAGAGAGAGAGAGAGAGAGAGAGAGAAGGAAAGAGTGCATATGAGAGAGAAAGAGAGGACAGAGGAGAGATAAAACGACCTTGCGCCGCGGACGAGTCTCGGTGTCTAACGCGCCCGTAGATGATCGTTTTCGATTTCATTCGGAGCTCCGATATGTCTGGAATGCTCCGAGATTTCCAGACACGCGATGCACTCCTTTCCAGTCCTGGAAATATTTGCCAACAGCTTCGTTCGCCTTCGTTCCGTCGATAAACGATCGAACGTTCGCCTTTGCTCCACGACTGTTCACCGTGCGTGCACTCGCATTGTACAGCTTGCTATAGTCCACGGTGCACGAATTAGTATTAAATGCAGAATTAGTATATATTGAATTAGTATTGGTTAAATTGACTGATATGAGAAGCTGTTTTAATACGAGAAGCTCTTATGATATGAGATGTGTGTTCCGGATGTCGCATCGACGCTTCTTCGCTGCGTTTTAACGCGCGTCTTTCGTCGCTTATTCGATCGACGAATAATGAATAAGAAGGAAGTTTCTATTCGCGAATGAATTATTCGTGACTGAACTGTTCGCAAATGGTATTTTTTTATTGTTAGTTGCAATTGTCAGTGGTTGAACTGTTGCTTGCGAGGAAATTATTCGCAAATTGGGTGCTCGTGCACAGACTATAATATTATTATATTATTATTATTATTATTATTCACGATTATATTATTATATTATATTATTATTATTACTATAATATTATTATTCGCGGATAAGGTGATAGTAACTTATTCAATAATAAAATGAATAAACTTACTTATTAATAAAATTATTCAACTATTTATTCACTAGAATAATTAAAAATGGCAATTTTATAGCGCATTCAACGAAGTTTAAGATTGACGCCTGGCGTTCATTTTATGCCCGGTTTACAACCGAACGTCCTACATGCATTTGGGACGGCCCATGGAAAATAGTGAAAGTATTATCTCCCATTGTTCGTGTCGTAATGATTTTATTTGCATGAAAGGTTCAATGGGACGACCGCTTACGTCATAACATCCGCAAATGCATGCTCTCTTGCTAGATGCTAGGCTACGACTGCGATCGCAGTCCGCGACCTTGCAGTATTGCAAGAAGTTGGCTGCTGTCCTTACGTAGAATTCAGCGTTTGCTGCAACACAGCGGCGCGCATAATTATTAGACCGCGGATTTTTATGCGAAATAAAATTTATCGTGATCTCTTATGTCGAACAGAAATGAAATAAAAATGTATTTCTTCTTTTAACGATGTTAATAATAGTGAAAAATCATGCTGCAGTATTTTTTAATTCCTTTTTTTTTCGTCTTCGATGCTCGACTTAAGAAGAGTTCGTTTGCTTTGTTCTTTTTTCCTCGTCGATAATTTGCGTTCTTAGACGCAATTCTAATAATAAATAAATAGACTCGATTCAGGGGCCAGCGATCTCGCGTACACGAAACGAGTTCCTTCGATTTTTACAATCCTCAAGGGACTGTACAGTTATCCGGATTAATTTAGAAACAGTCGTCGCATTCAATTGCGCTTCGTTAAACTCTTGGTGCTTCGTTAAATCAATTAGAATCTGTCGCTGCATAACTGCATACCTATTTAAGAACCAATTCGAGAAACCTATCGTCGGTTTTTCGCTACTAATTAGTCCCGGCTCGCGTAGTTACTTATTATTAACAATATCTTATTGCTCGTTTCGTGTCATCCATGGTCGTCGTTGTGTGCCTTCGATTCTGTAATAAACGCGACTGTTAAAAATATCGGATTCCAATTTAACTACTGTAAATTCTCCATAATTGACGCTCAGATTGTGCACGAAAATGGACAATTTGGGAAGAGAAGATACAATTATTTTGCGACTCACTTTTTTTATAGTCATTGACAATCGGTGGCTGTAAAGACGAGCCGCAATTTATTACACTTCAATTCGTAATTTTTATTCAATTACATCGTATTTGTAATACGATAATTGATTCAATTACTTGGTATTTTGTAGTTATCCTCGAATTGCAATTACGAATTACACTGGAATCTAATTGAATGGAAATCTGAATCACAAATGACAATGCAATTGAATTATAATGTTTTTTTATATATAATTGAATTAAAAGAATTGAATTATAATGTTTTTATATATAATTGAATTATAAGAATTGAATTATAACGTTTTTATATATAATTGAATTATAAGAATTGAATTATACTGTTTTTATATATAATTGAATTATAAGAATTGAATTATACTGTTTTTATAGTTGTTGGCAATCGGTGGCCATAAAAACGAGCCGCAATTCATTACACTTCAATTCGTAATTTTTATTCTACCAATTACTCGGTATCCTGTAATTGTGCTGTCCGATTAAAGAAAAAGCGAACCGTATAAAATTACCATCGAAGAAACTAATAACTTAATTAATCACCTCTGATCATTGTAATTCCGAAGAAAATAGTACACACACACACACCGAGAGGGGTTCGCAGAAGCTATGAATGGCAGTCCCCGATTCGTTTCGTCCTTCGGCCTCCACGAATCTCAATCGGCGAGGTCCGCCGCCTTAAAGACTTTTTAATTACAGCGTATCGTAATCCGGCTTACGAAACGTTTAACGAGTATTCAGTAAACCATCAATAGACCGATTGTGGAAAACCGTGCCGGCGGCGTTCTCCTTTCAGCGCTTCCGTTCAGCACACGCCGCGATTCCGGCCAGAGAAACGGCGGTCGTCGAAACGTAAGGCCGTTGATTTACCGCTAAACCGTCGACGATGCAAGTTCGTTGACGCGTGTTACGAGGAACGGATCGTTGCCCATTACTATCTCGCGGTCGATACGAACGCGACGCGCCGCTACTTTTAATTAACCGCTTCTTGCGGCTTGCTCGATTGTTTGTTATTCGAATTCGAATTTATTTGTACAGGAATTACAGTAAATTTTCGTCGAGGCTCATTTTTATAGTTGCCAGTTGCCGAGAATTATGAGAACGAGGCGCAAGGCTCGATTAATCGCGTCTTCTCTCCCCGAATTGTTCATTTTCGCTTCCAAGCTGAGGGACAATTCGGGAGAATTCGCTGCACTTCCATTTCTAAATTTCGAGCAATTGAATTTTCTCTCGGTTAATACAAATAAACAACGTCCTATTTAAATCTTTTACCCACGAATCAGTAATAATGCAAAAGGCAAAGCATTGACGTCTAAAATTTAGTCCGCACGACCGGAGTTCCGCCGCATTTCGACCGTAAATACATTCAACTGGTGTTCCGGTCCGCGAAAAAATGCCGCGCACTCGAACACGCCGATTTATAATCTCGCCGGTGGAACGAAAAATCGTTTGAAATCGTTTGTGAATCGGCGCAACGCGTGATCCATGATATCCCGTCGTCTTTCTACAAGCTGCGGCTCCGTTCGTCCGTGCGGCACACGAGAGGGAAGAACGCGCAAGCGAATTGATGAATGGGACGCGATGATTTCCGGGCCGGCCTATAATAATAAATAACAATCGAGTTATCGAGCGGTCGCCGCGATATTTTCGCCGGTGAATTCTCGCGTACGCGGGGTGCAACGGACAGATGCAACGAACGCGGAAGCGCGCGCGCGCCGGCCGCGATAAATGTAGCGGTGACGAACGGTGCTCGCGTGCAATCATCGCCGACGACGGCTCGCCGCAAGAAAGATAATTCCCCGATTAGGAATTGCCGATTTGTCTCGTGTTACCTCGACCGTGAAACGACGCGTTTTCAGGCGGCACCACCGGTTTTCCTACGCGGAGGGACGCCGCGTCCCGATGATACGCGCGCGCGCGCGCAAAAAACGGGGCTGCGAAGCCGCGCGTACGAGGAACGCGAGTGTTGCTCGAGAGTTCGATACTTGCGGTACACATCGAGCCACGTGGATCCATCGATCTGTGGTATTCTAGTGTGTAAAGGCTGGCAAAAATTCGAACAGCGTTCGAACTGGAATAAATTTTTGCTTTGGGTTACATTTGTGCGGAACGGATTTCACTGTTGCTCGAAGAATATTATGAAAGATCAGCATTTGCTTGAAACAGCTCGAAACAAACAGCCGATTGGGCTTTGAAGATTATTCGAAGATCGAAGAACAGCCGCCGAGAATTTATTTATCTATTATTATTATTATCTAGAATCGTCGAAAGGCTAAAACAATTTTGTCTCCGTAATTCAACAAATTTCAATATCACCCCTAAAAAAGATTTTCAAACGATGTCCCCGTAGAAGACGAGTTATAAAAGGATAATTTAAAGGATTTTCTCTGCACGGCGTTCGACGATGAGTCAGGCTTCTCCCAAAGGTTTTCTGAATGGAGCAAGACGGAGCAAGACCCAAGTGTTTTATAATCGTCGAAAGCGTCGAGAAGAAGCGGGGTTTTCCGGGAAAAACAGCTGGGAGCGGCGAGCACGTGGAAACGCCCTAACCTAGGATACCTGCTGGCGTGCGCCAGCCCGAAAATAACCGACGGCTTTCGGGATCCTCGGGCGTAAAATTTACGGCCCTCGGAACTGACCTTTCCCTCCGCCGAGTTCGAAGATGGGACCGGCTATTTATAAAGACGATCGTCACTATTTCAGGCGACGGCCGGCCCTCGTAAATAGCCACGGGAACAAAATGTCACGTGAATCCGGATAAAAGAGCGTAGGCGGAATGGCGAACGCGTTCGGTTCGCGACGCGATCCTCGTCTCTGCTCGAAATTCTCGTTTCTGCAGCAGCTAACGACTTTAGCTAGCTCTTCCGTAACATCGAAATTTCCTTCTTCTTTCGAAAATCTTCTTCTTCGGCACATTCTGGCAGTCGCTTCGACGAGCAAATGCACGAACTTGGCGAAGAAGGCTGCTTCCTGTCCGCCGGTTTCATATTCAGAATATTTCGTATTCGCTAAAAGCTGCAAAAAGTCGGCCAAATCGAAATCTGAAGCGCGTTTGCTGCGATCAGGCGTCTTAGAAAGGTTCTAAATTGTTCGAGCAGTGGCGCAGAAGAAGATAAATCGATCGCGTTCCAACGTTTACTCGAACGATTAAACATCGATGACGAGAGAACGGAATAACATTTGTACTCGACTCGGTTATTGCAACAAATCTTCGTCACGAGTCGCGCTCGTCAGGCTACGGCAAAGGGTTAAGCATCTTCATGGTTGCTAGTTTGACAGCCGATCGATTAAACGAGCCCCGAGAACGGATTCATCGCTGCTATAATTTCTCTTAACCCTTTGCGCTCGAGCGACGACTCCAAGGCGCCGTTAAAAGTCGTTATTATCGCGTTTCAGAGTAATTTTAACATCATCGAATTGCTTTGTATTAAAAAAAGAGAAAAAAACTGTAAAATTAGTAGCTGTTGCACGGCTCGCAAAATTCAATTTCATAAGTATAAAATGCACTAGATTGCATAAAATGGAAATACCGTTGATCAAAAACTTTGAAGTTGACTCGAATTTCGAGTAAAAATGTCTGCGACGCGCAAAGGGTTAATTCTGCATTATTGCTGCAGTTTTTCGTCCCGAACCGGTTCGGTGCAACAAACCGCGCGGGGTACGTCTGTCTCTCCGTTCGTTGCCGCGTTTTAACCTCACCGCCTAATGAACATTATATCAGCCACTTCGATCTTAGCATGCGATTCATGCGTAACGGTGTTCCGCCATCTTTTTTCTCCGCCGCGGGTCGCAAGGATTGCGGCTGCTGAAACGCTTTTCTTCCGAGCGACCTTGGATCGGTCGACGTCGTCGTCGTCGACATTCGCACAGGCTACAGAAAAACGTAGTATTTCGTCGGAGAAAGTGAAAGTGGCCGTGACGGAGAGTCGTCGGCTACGCCTTCATTCATGAAAGAAATTCGGGGACTCGGAAACGCGGCGTTCTCCGACGACCCTCGGCGATCCGACGAACGTCGAGTCACGCGGTGGAACGCGATAATTAAACGCGATAATCAAAGTTGGTACGCGAATGCAACGAAACAATAATGCAACAACGATTGATACGCGAAGCACCGTGATTGAATGTTGTTGCGTTTCAACTGCGGATTTTTTACTTGTTCACGACGAACAATCGGCAGATCGAACGCATAATTCTGCAATTGTTCGAATAGTTTGTTAGTTTAAAAATAGTCTCGCATCGCTGTCAACTTATTATAATAATTAACCCTTTGGACATAACATTTTCCTCGCAGTTACCGCGATCAGAAACTTCTCGATCGCAATCGTTTCTCTCAGAACGTTTTTATTTCGCATAAAAATCTACAATTGTTCGGGTAAATGTTATTCGTAATTAACCGCGAGCAATTAAAAATTCGACGAGTGCAAAATGTCGATGGAAAAAGATGTCGCGAGCGCTGGGAACTTGGCGCCGGTTGCACCGAGCCGCCATCTTCCGCGGGCGTGTTCTCTAATTAGTAATTATCGGCGATAATTAATTGGCGTATCGATTAATTAGCTTCTACGCGCAGGGAAGTGCAATGAATAATGGAGACGCCGACAATAAGCCACGCGAGTTCCCAGTCGTCCGATCGAAAGAATTAAGAAATACGGGGTTTTATAGGAAAAAAATTCAACGCTGACGAGTATACTCGTCGTGACACAAAATATTGCCATTTTTCTATGACGAGTATACTCGTCATGACACGAAATACTGTTAGTTATTTGTGACGAGTATACTCGTTGTGATACAAAATACTGCCACTTCTCCACGACGAATATACTCGGCACAACACAAAATATTGCCACTTCTCCACGACGAGTGTACTCGTCACGACACAAAATATTACCATTTCTCCGTGACGAGTATGCTCGTCAAACACAGCTAACTAACTAGCAAAGGGTGACACGATATCCAAGCATGGCTCGAGCGCGCGAAGTGGGCGCCCCACGCAACTTCTCGGAACGATTTGCAAAATATGCAAGCGGTGTACGCCCACACGAGGCTGTACACGCTCACGGACGGCCTTCAAAATTGCGAAATGGTCTCAAGCGGAAACTGAAAGCGACCCGCGCAATCTCGGGTCCCCTTTAGAACGGTTTCTAAACTCTCCGCGCGACTGTCATAACTCTGTTTCTTGGCCGCAGCCGAGGCGGCTTTATCGACGATGTGTTCTCCATCAGCAGCAAGGATTTATTATATTATATAATATATTATACTATTATTTAATAGTATAGTATAATATTTATACTATTTATTATATTATACTATTATAATATAATAGTATAATAATATTATTTTAATAATATTATACTATTATATTATTGTAATATAATTATTATTGTATATATTGTATATTGTATTGTATATAATAGTATAATATTATTTTTCGAGAAAGTTGTCCGCAACGTTACCGAAATTTCGCGCCAACTAATTCGCAGTTCACACGTTCCCGAACGTTCCCGATCGAGATTATCGAACATTTGCGAATTATAATTGCAGATCGTTATGTCGACGGGAATCCGTGTAAATGGAAACACGTCCACGTAATCACGAGGAACTAGCGCCTCTGTAAACTGCTTTCAATCACTGTCCGTCGTTCCGGGCGAAGCCACGCGTACACATTCCGAGGCTCTCTAAAGTATCCGGATTAGAATTTAGAAGGAAAAAGAGGACCTCGACCCGTTATCTATTAGTTTTGAAAGTCTTCCGATACTTTCGAATAGGCGCAGCGGTGCAAGTTAGGCTACGGAGAACCGATTTTGCACGAGTTACAGCGGCAATTACGAAACGATCGATTGTGAAACGTATGAATATGTAAACAGAAATCGGCGCTGAAGGAAATCGATATGGCCTGATAAATTGTACGAAAAGTATTCTATGATGGTATTTACACGGAGAAACTAGCGAACGAAGCATAATGCTGACGAGGCTGGATGCTAGCTGAAGAAAAGATCTGCAGCTGAAAATCGTCACAGAAAGCTCTCGAGTTCAAGTGGGTTCAGAGATGACAGGAAAACCTGTACGTTCAAAACTGGCTGGGAATGTTTGAAAAAGTGTTGGAAATTGTTAATGAAATACTCCTGTACGTATGAAAGAATATCTGAAATAATAATATTAATAATATTGAATATTTGAATCATAATAATAATAGTATTGAATATTTGAATCATAATAATAATATTGAATATTTGTGAATCATAATAATAATAATATTGAATATTTGAATAATAATAATAATAATAATATTGAATATATATTTGAATCATAATAATAATAATACGAAGCTTCCAGTTGCCGGGTCAGAAACGACCCGCCGATGGCCGAGCGAGCGTCAGTCGAGCAGCAATGTCGCAGAAAACGAATGAAGAAGTTCGTTAAAAGCGCGACGCTGTCGGTTTATCTCGCAAATGGCGCGGAAGTAACGATCGAAAAGCAGATAAAACGGGCAGCAATTCGCAATCCATTAGAGCCACCGCGACGCTGCAACTTTTCCTGACGGGGAAATCATTTCACTTGCACGCTCCGCGCTACCTGGTTCGCTCGAACGAGCCCGAACTTCTATGGAACTCGTTAACTCTTGTTTATCTCGTTAACCGGCGACAGGATAAATTACTGGAAAGTAATGTTCCCCGAGCCAGCGAAATGAATCGTCGATTGGTTATCGTCATTTTGAATGTAACTTTGCCGTCAATTTCAAACCCGAACACCATCGAAAACACCGTGGAAAGCGGGCAGATCTAAAAGAGTAGAAAAATGTTTCTTAGAAAATGTTCACCGATAATCGGCCCAACGATTTTTACAGATCGATTTTTATAGCAAATATCTTTTCTCCAAAGTTCTCTGTGTCGTAAACTATTTTTGTTGCACTTCTGGCAAAAAGTATTCGAGCACCATTCGAAAAGCAATCATTTCTTTGAAACTGAGCCAGATGTCTTGAATTGTTTAAAAATGTTACAGACACTAGTGCGATCACTAATGTATCTTTTTTGTTATTTTTGCTGTCACTTGGAATGATAAAAAGAAATAGAAGACTCTCGTTCCTTCACTTATCTTCAGAGCCAATAAAAAATGCGGTTTATTACATATAAATCGATCGATCGAGTCATTTCAAACAACTTTTTCCTCAGCGAAAATGCAATCCGCCGCTTCGTTTACGAGTTATTAACGAAAAAGCGCTGACCAATGCTTGGGTCCGGCTGACGCTCCGCCCTCGCGAGCTCAGACGGTCAGCGCGACTGCAGGGCGGAGCGCCGGCAGCGCCCGCACTCAGATTGGTCAGTGTTTTTCGCAAATAACTCGCGAACGAAGCCTCGGATTGCATTTTCGCAAAGGAAAAAGTTGCTCCAAATCGCTTCAGGAATCTCCCCCTTCCGCTTGTTAACATAATCACGAGACAGCTTGTCCGTACGACTTAATTAGACCGCCGATCATTTGTGCAAAATAAAAATCCTCTGTATCAATCGCAATGATCAGTAGCCAACCGAAAGTTTCGTTCTCCGGTTGCACAATAATTCCGGGACACCCAGTACGTCGCAAAGCCTCGGAGACACGCACTAATCATATCCTACGTAAAAGTATCGGAATCCGTGCGCTCGCCTAGCCCAAGGAGCCCCTCGGAATCCCTTCGAAATCGATACCCATGGGCATGGATCGGCTCGAAAGTCTCCGCGGCTTTTCGAATCGGTCTCCTCGCAGCACGGGATCTCTTTCCTCGGAATCAACGACGCGCGAGCAAGGCCTCCATTGTCCGGCGGTTGCAGAGATCCGATTGTCCGTGGGAGAGAGAGAAAGAAAGAAAGAGAGAGAGAGAGAGAGAGAGAGAGAGAGAGAGAGACTGGATTCCCTGTCCATTGGAACGAAACTGTAACGCCAGCTCGGTTGCCGGACTGCATGCCGATCGGACATTGGCAGCGGCAAGTGAAAGTGTCGCCCGGTTCGAGCTGGTCATATGCTTAAACGCGCAACAGCAGCGCGTAGAGAACTCCGTAGACATACGGAGCGCGGCCACTTAGAAATCCGCCATGCTGATCTGCCCATACCGGGCTAACCCGATCGCTATTGACACCGGCCCACCGTATTTCTGTTCCTGTTCTCGCGTTCCACCGGATCGTATGTCCATATGCAACACATCCGAAAGGCAGGGAGGGGGGAGAAAAAAAAGAGAAGCGGACCTCCTCTCTCGGTTCGCGAAAATACCGGGCACGATTCGCTTGTAAAAGCGCGCCCGTAAACACAGGTTTCTCTCTTCGATCGCCGGTTTTACGATCCTTCGGGTTACTTTGAATTTGAATAGCTTTTACCGCCGCACGGAACAAAGATGGCGTTCTAGCTCTTTCGTCAGCTTCTTCTTTATTTCTTGCTTTGTTTCTTTGATGGTTTCTTTCTTTCTTTCTTTCGTATTCCGTGAACACTTCTTTTTAGCAGTCTTTTTGCTCGTGTCAGTCGCTCCCGTTTTTATCGTTGGCCGACATCTTACGATCACTTGGACTTATAAAAGTCGGTAGACGTATTACTAATATTTTTATTATATGTTTATTACCGTTCATTACGGCCGCGCGGTGTGCAATTTGCATAGACGTATCAACGTCATCTCGAGCATTATTTATTTTCTTTCGTTCTCCTTTTTCTCAGTCGCTTTAGTTACAACTTGAAATATAAAGTTGCAATATATGTTGTGTTATATAATATTGCTTTATATGTGTTATTATATGGTTTATTGTATATTATATTACATGCTAGATTGCATGTTATGTTGCATGCTATATTACGTGCTATATATTGAAGAGTGTGTAGTATATTATAATATATATTATTCTATATATATTTTACAATATTATATATATAATTATATGTAATTTTATATTTATTTTATTGTACATTATAACGTATATTATTACATATTATTATTATCAAATATTATTACAATATTCGAAGTAATCGAAATTTTATATATACAGTAATGTCTCTCTAATTGACGCTGAGATTGTCCCCAGAAGTGGACGATTTAAGAAGAGAAGACACGATTATTCTCGATCCTTGCGGTTCGTTTTTACAGTCACGAATTGTCAACAACTATAAAAACGAGTATCTCCAATCAGATAACGGAGAGATCTGAAATCTGTTTCCGCGGATCGTTCGTTCGTTCGCGTTCTCGATAAAACTGGAAAGCAACGTCGCGCCGGCGAACGTTGCAATTCAATATTAATTATTATGCGGAGAGCACTAGGAACCGGTTAATATTAAACGCGTGTCGTAGAAATTATATCGCGCCGCTTTAATAACTCCGCTTCGGCTTCCTGTTTCCTGCGTGACGGAAGAAAAATCGGCCGGATCGCGGAACGGCCGCCGGCGGATTAAGAGATGCTGCGCCGCGTCTCTCGCGATCGCTCGAATATATTTGTTTAACCAATGATAAATGAGTGTTCCGAAATACGGGATATCTTCTAGGACGTTGTAACGGGGTTGCGCGTCGCGGCCATTAATCTTCCCGGCGGCAGTTCTCGGCTGCGACTCGGGAAACGCATCGACGAAAAATATCCTCGGAAAAATCATCGCGGACGCAGGGGGGAGGGAGGGGGAGACGAGCTGTTACACATTCGCACGTGAAACATGAAAGATGACACGCGGTCACGGCGACTGAGCAACTAGGTGTCCACGTTTGTTGAACTCGTGACATCGATGCCCGACCCGTTCGAGAAACAAGAACATGCGGGCGATTACAGTTACATAGACACATCGCCGCGGCATCGCATCTTCGGCTGAAAATCATGCTAATTATTTGCGCGAGCTTTTCCTTCTCCGGTTTTCTTCGAGCCTTTTTTTTCGTCGTGCTTAATGTTGGAATTCGCGCGGCCATTAGCAGCGACTCTTTGACTCGTCGTTTTAATTTTGTAATGTGGTTCGGTGGATTTTAAAATGTTTAGGATGTTCTCAATTTGTTTTTAATACCTTCGATTTAATATCTTCTCTGATAAACTTTATAAGTAAATTTATAGGAAAATTGAATTTATGTTATAATAATAATAATATATATAATAATAATAATAATAAATTCAATTCAAATTGAATATATTTATTTAATAGTAATTTATTTGAGTAATAATTATATAATAATATATTTATTTAAATTTATTGATTATTTATTGTTTGTATTTTGTATTTATTTGCGAGTTTATTGATTTAAATTTATGTATATATATATATATATATTTATTATAGATTCATAAATAAATTAAATTTTCCCATAAATTTATCTATAAAGTTTAGACTTTTCTGTCAATTTCAATAGAAGTTTATATTTAAATTTTCTTACGAATCAACGTATAATTCTAAAATGTATCATAAATTTATTTGATCTTAGATTATTTTTACAACTTCGTCCGCGAGCTTCAAAAATGTATAAAAAGCATTCTCTCGTATTTATAAATATTGTATCTTGATCACGATGTTACATGATCTCGTACATTTCAATTTGATCATAAATTAATACACGTCCGTTAAACGTAACTAATTTATTCTTAACATCGCATAGCTGCTTTTTATCTTCTTTTTTTACTTCTTTTCGTTTTGTTCGTCTATCTAGAAGAGCGCTATCGCGCCGCTCGGTTCTCTTCGCGATCGATTATGACAAGCGTTATCGCGCCGTTCGGCTTTATTCGACCCCGTTTTCTCAATGACCCCTGCGACTCAAACGGTTAATTGCTCGTGCAAGTAAGAATGCTCGTTTTGCTCGGCTTGAATCGTATATTTTATAGACCATTGTGCGAAACTGCCACGTGCTGTGCACGTATACTCAATATTCGATGTTTAAGTAGCTATCACGTCTCGCAGACGTAATGATCATTTCTGACCCGATTATTTATCCACGTCTCGCAGACGTAATGATCATTTCTGACCCGATTATTTATCCACGTCTCTCAGACGTAATAATCATTTCTGATCTGAATTTGTTGACCACGTCTCTCAGACGTGATAATCATTTCTGACCCGATTATTTAACCACGTCTCTCAGACGTGGTAATTATTTCTGACCACGTCTCTCAGACGTAATGATCATTTCTGACCCGATTATTTTATCACGTCTCTCAGACGTGGTAGTAGGGCAAAAGGTTAAATTTCACGAAACTATGCAGACGCGTCGACGGACGCACGGACCGTTCGCCGACTATTGGAAAACGCACGGTTAATTACCGCACGTACGAGGAAATTCAACGTAACTATCTATGTGTTTGCGCGTACTTTCGAGCCGCCTCGGGTGTTCCCCGCGAGCCCCCCGTGTTCCCGCTCGACTGCCAGGAATCCAGAATGACTTATGCTCAGAGAAAGCTTCGCTCAACCTTTAAAGGAATCTTAGCCGCGTCGTCAAGGACGACTCCGCCGATGTAACCGCGACAATTCCGCGATGGAAAGGTTAATTCAATTAATGCGTTCGATCCGCCGATTTTATTCGATCGAAAAAAACCCTCGGAACCCGTTTGCCCCTTGTTCCTAAATTTCGAAATCTTTTTATCAGAAGCCCCGAACACGTTTCGATACTGTCTACACGTAAATCGAAAGGCTCGTTAATTTTTAGAATTGATTTCAGTATTTATTGCACTGTTTTTTGTGCTACTTTTAATTGTTTTGAATGAAATAGTTAAAAGACAATAATAAATGAATAAATAAGTACTTAAATAAATAAATGAGTAAATTAATAAGTGACTAAGTAAAGAAATAAATAACTAAATAAATGAGTGAATAAATAAGTAAATAAATAAGTGACTAAGTAAATAAATAAATAACTAAATAAATGAGTAAATAAGTAAGTGAATAAATAAGTAAATAAATGAGTAAATAAATAAACAAATAAATGAAGGAACGAGTAAATAAATAAATAAACGGTTGATTGGAATAGGAAATAGTATAACAACCGCTAATTCTTTAGAGAGAGTTAAACCGTAGAACGACACGCTTAACGCGAATCCGGTTAGCGGATCATTAAAGCTAATAGGGTAGAACTTTAATTCGCGGATTGAAAACTTTAATATCACGACGTACGGATCTCGTCTCTGTCGTTATGATAATTTTCCACGCGAGAAGTACGGTGTCACAGTGAAATCGATGCCAGTAGGATGATACAGGAGAGCCAAACAATTAATCAACACACAGTGGTGTCGGACGCGTCGCAGATGAAAGTTGGACAACATCGTTCTAACGATGTTTTTTCCGTGGACACACTGTCAAGGCCATATAATAATCTCCGACCGTGTCCGGCAGAGCTTAACTCGGCTAATTCTCGCGAGCGATGATTGCTCGAAGAATCAACGAGAGCTACGTTCGGCTGGCGCACAGGCCGTTCACGCTGCAAAGGATGAGAACGAGAAGTTCGACGGAAGCCGATGAACAACCGCGCGCGTTTAAACTTTTTTAATCGACGCGAGAACCGCGACAGCGATTATGCTTATCCGATTCTACTTGACCAACGCGACGGCAGTTCGGCTTTGCGAGGCCATACTTCGATAACTCGACGCGCCCTGCGCGACGCGGTTTAATTAAGTTAATAATACAAGCGTAATGAAACAAGCGCGCGCGGGTATAATGACAGTGAATAATTGTTACAATACCGTGAGATCACGATCAGCGGCGAATTTACAATATATTTTATATACAGGGTGTCCCAAAAATGTCTCGCAATCCGAAAGTGGCGGGTTCCTCGGGTCATTCGAAGCAACTTTTTCCTTTACAAAAATATTCGTTAATATATCTGCATAATTTTGAGTTCGTATCGCCTATCGAAGAATCGCTGGAAGGAACGCACACGTGAGAAACGCGCATACGATTAAACGTCTCGCCATCACCTTCGAATATTACAGGATCGATCACGATTCATCGGATGAGTCGGAATTTCTACTACGGGCAAAAACCTGTTGCGTCTCGCGGCGGATCAGAAGAAATCCTCTTTCTTGATTACTCACTTAACAGCTTTCCTTTGAGTTTCTATCAGTGTGCTCGGTGACTTTCGAGTTGGAGCCGCGCGGCTCTTCGCCGGATATACAGCAATGTCTCTCTAATTGACGCTCGGATTCTGCACGTAAATGGACAATTCGGGAAGAAGAGATACGATTATTCGAGCCTTCAATAAATATATAATAATATAACTATAAAAACGAGAGCTGGAAGGCTCGAATAATCGTATCTCTCCTCTTCCAAAATTGTCCATTTTCGTGGACAAACTAAGTGCGAATTAGAGAGACATTACTGTATTGCTTAATTGACGCTATGATTGTCCACAAAAATGGACAATTTGCGAAGAGAAGCTCCCATTATTCGAGCATTATAATTCCTTTTTATAGTTACCGATTGTCAACAACTATAAGAACAATCGCATCTCCACTTCCAAAATTGTCCATTTTCGTGGACAATCCGAGCGCGAATTAGAGAGACATTACTGTATCGCGTATATCTGCCGAAGTGTATACGTAAAAATGCGGGACACCCTGAAGAACAGTTCGAGCTATTTTATTTTCGGAAGCTTTTCAATCGCTGGCTGGTACGTTCTCTTTTCTTCTCGTTTCTCTCGTTGCCGTTAGAAAAGAATGGTCGCGCGGCGATTCTACTCCAGAAAATCTCTTATTCGCACGGCGGCGCGGTTCTCGTGCTACCGGTTCGCGCGCGATTTAATGTACCGGTGCAGAGAGAAGAATAGAGGGAAGCGTCCTTGAGGCAACCGTTAGGATAAAAAGATTGATTAAGCGGTACAGTCGCCGCTGCCGCCGCCGCGGCGGAGGGAAACGCGGCTGTTAACGGCGTGTGTCGTTTTACGGCTTCCGGTTCGGGAAAGAATGTCGCGTACGAATTTTTCCCTCCCTACGAAAGTAAATATTGATCGGCCCCGTCGCTCGGCCGGGAAACGAAGAAGCGAAAGTTCTCGACGGAACTTACGTTTATGTGCCGCGACATTTAACACCAATTTTACGGCGCGCGTATTATTGCATTATTTAGCAGGCCTCGGCGCGGTGAAATTTTCGAGTTAAAATGAAGCACCGATTTTTCTCGTTTCCGGTCGCGTAGCCCGTTTTTTCGGCGACCCAAAGGGTGCGTCGTCTATATTTATTTTATATTATAGTTATTATATTATATATTGCATGTAATATGATAACTATAATATTACTATACTATATACTATACTATAGTATAATATTTAGTATAATATAATATATATTATAGTATATTTATTTTACATTATAGTTATTATATTATATATTGCATGTAATATGATAACTATAATATAAAATATTATACTATAATATATAATACTATATTATATACTATACTATAATATTTAGTATAATATAATATATATTATAGTATATTTATTTTACATTATAGTGTTATTATATTATATGTAATATGATAACTATAATATAAAATATTATACTATAATATAATATATATAATATAGTATAGTACATATATTTTATATTATAGTTATTATATTACATATTATATATTTTATATATAATTATATATAGTTATAGTTTTATATATAGTTATTATATAATATATTTTTCCAAAATTGTGAATTTTTGTGCGCACACGAATTAGAAAGAGACGACAATAATCCGCGATCGATCGCACCGGATCTCGCTGTTACATTTCTCTCCGTGACGATATTGTCGCGGTCCTCCGCCGGTCTGCGGCCGGCTAAAAAATGTAAACGACCTCGTTCTGACCTAAATGTACCCCGAAAGAATCCGCGACCGCGCGAGAAGTCCTGTTACCTTGGTACCGATATGTTAATTCAAAAGTAATAAGGTATTTAGCGAGGCCTCCTTCTCGATCCGGTCTGGAGAGCCTGGCCGTACGATGACTCGGTTATGCGAGCCACCAGACGAATCTTAAATGGTGAAAGTCTACCTGGAATCGTCGGGCCCAAAAACTTCCTGCCCTGCAAACGATACTACATACGTAGAAGAGAGAAAGAGATCGCGCGCGCGCGCGCGCGGTTCCCCGGGGATATCGATATTCGCCGGTCACGCAACTTTTACAACGCTGGGAGATATTCTTGCGGGGATTGTGCATGGTAAACTGCGATGCAAATGTTAGACAGATATTGCCGCAATGTTTGCAGGATGTTGACGCGAGCCACAAACGCTGGAAACGGTATTAACGTTCGTGCGGAAAGCTTCGGCTAAGGTGCATTGGGTAACGTCGAGTGATCGGCATTATCATTAGCGTTGCATTTTATGCATATATTATTATGTTATGTTGTATGATATTATATTACATTATATTATATCATATTATATTATATTACATTATATGATGTTATATTATATGATATTATATTATATTAATATTGCCAATAATATTGCAAATATTAATACTCTACATTAAAAAGGTATTATACTAAATGGGGTCTAAGATGCCCAGTTACTGAGATATTAGCAAAGAAAACACGTTTTTGTCACCCCTTTCCTTCGCCAGAATTTTTTAAACAACCGTTACTTCGAACCCCGCGGAGAACAATAGGGTAGCGGAGCCCGGTTACTGTGGGGCGACCAGTCGCTGTGCCTTTGCTTCGTTCTCCGGCATAAATAACATTCTATTTACCAAATAAAACCTACTCGATTTTTCTAACCCTTTTATTTCCTTTTTATTTTATTTTTATTATTAATTTAACCCGAGAACAAATCGAAGTCGCAACAATTTGTCGGCTCCACCGCCCCAATAATGCCGTCTAACCCTTTCTCGCGACCCAATCGACAAACAAAAGCGTAAAACGGTCGCGAAAGCGACCGTCGCTGGACGAAGCGTCCGTACACGTCGCGTCAAGTAATGCGTTTTCTCGAATGTTTTGAAATGAAACGGTCCGGGCGCGCATACGAAGCACGCGTCATGGGGTGGTAGTCGGCTGCACATGCGAGCGCGAGCGCAGGGCGAAGCGGTCGCAGGTGCAGTTCTCGTGACGTCAGGGCCCATTGTCCGCGCGGCAGCATCAGCGCGGCGCGGCGCGACGGGGCCTCATGGATCTTGCTCGCGAGGCGACCACTGTGTGTATATACCACCAGTTTTACGAGCCTTTCTTCGTCGGGGAATTCTTTTTCGGTGGCTCGGCCGTTTCGCCTGTGTTCCCAGCGTGTTGTAACGCCGCGCGTTATATACGTAAGAAAACACACGGGTGCCGAGTGCCGAGCAGAGCGAAACTTCTCTCTCGGACCTCGTGTCGCCTCGCCCAGAGACCTCTCGGAGAATTCGCTTTCCGTGACCAAAATTATTTCAGCACAGTTTCAAGGTTTAAGGTTTAAGGCACGAGATTTATCGTCGATTTTATTAGAACCGAAGAACATTTACACCGCTGTTCGATAGATCGATTTTTTCGGACAACGCAACGAGCTTTCGAATATATTCATTGAATGAACAAAATAACACGAAGAAAAAAGTAATACTCTGAAAATAGCAAAGTACCATCTATTATTGAACACCGTATTCGTGTTTCACGCGTTCGGTGTCCCTATTTTGGAACGCCCGTTCCAAATCGGGGACACCGGAGGCTAAAGGAACACGAAACACCCGCCGTTCAATAATCTGAGACAACGGACAACTCGAGGTACGCAACATGGAACAGAACGTTCTCGCTCGCGTTCCGAGCAAACGGTTTTCGTCTGGCCGATTTACAAAGAGCAAACGTAATTAAAATTTCGACACAACGTTCCAAGAACGGGCCTGGATCGAGCGACGTTCCAAAATAGGGCGCGTTCGCCTGGTTCGAACGGCGCCTCTTTCTCTCGCGGCCGAGGAAAACCCTTCGTTTCCTGTCCCGGGGACGATCTATCGCGGCCTCCGCCGAATTTCGAGCGTCTGCGGTCGGTCGCTCGGGGGCCGGGTCCGCAACCGGCTGAATTGTTTCCATGTGTTTTGCATATGAGATCGAAAGTGTGTCCGCGACGGGCGCGCGCACACACGGCCGAGCTGCGGGACGGCGTGTGCGCGACGTTTGCGTATGGGTAGCCATGAAATGCAGTCGAACCGGCTGGTAGATGCATGTGTCGCGGCGCGGCCCGACCCGGACCCGGGGGCCCGTGGCCCTGCCTCGCCAGCCCCGGGAGCCCCGGAGACACGATGCTCGCGAATTTTTTTCCGAAAGTCCGTGCTCGTCGCGCCGATTCCGCGCTCCGCGAAACGTAAATAAAGGGTTACGCGTCCGCCTCCGCCTCCGCGCTCGCCTCCGATCCGCGCCGGACCGCCTGGAATTCCGTCCGGGTATTTACCCGCGTGTCTACGAGGAAAAAGGGCCCCGTTGAATTCGTGCGACGGCGAAGCACGCCGACAAATTGATAGTCCGCGTGCCGCGCGGTTTCTTTTAGCTTCGAGGGAAAACGGCGTCTCGCGAGGGAACGTCTAATCGCGGCCTGCTCTAGGCCCGAACAGTTTTCAGGCCCTCTGACTTTTCCCGCGGATTCCACGCTGACACACTTTCTCCATGGAATTTGGAATTCCTCGGGGATCGCGACGAGCGCAGAGCGCGAAGGAAATTCTGTCCCCGTGGCTCTGTGTACAGGGTGTCCGAAAAATGCCTCGCAATCCGGAAATGGGGGCTTCCCGAGCCAATTAGCAGAACTGGGATTCTGAAACGACGCTCGCGGAAACGACGAAATCTCGTTTCGATGCGGATGATAATTAGCATCGATTAGATCGAATCGGCCAAGGCAATGCATTTGCAACTGAATGCTATTGTTCTCGTCGAAGTCTGCGACGATCCCATTGCTGGTATTCGTGAAAACGCATAGTTCACGGACTGATTTACAAATCGACGATTAGACAGATGTTCTATCGTGTTACGCAACAATGGGCGAACCTCTCGGTCTGCCTCGACGAGGATATTCTAGTCCAGAGGATAATTTTTTAGGCGCCATTTGGGATTCTTTTTGGTTTAAGAACCATAAAGAGATTGAGAAGAGAATAAAAATACCATGAGTCAGAAAAGTGATCGTACATTTACAATAAAGACAGAGCACCGAATACGAAGGGTTGATTAATTAATATCGACGCTGTCGAGAAATGCGAAAGAATATTCCGCGCGGCGTTCCATTACCATTTTTCTTTTCATTCGCTGTGGCAACATTCGAGGACGCATTTCAGTTAAATTCCAGACCGAAGGGAAAGCACGAAACGTATCCGAACGCCGTTCATAGCGAGCACTTAAAAGTAATTACTCGACGCGATCGTTTCCGCGGCGGATTCCGCTTTCCACGAATATCTGAACGCGCGATCCTAAAGAACGATCCCTCATTGCGGCGCTAGGTACCACTGCAGGCACTGCTCAGGATACTTGAAGGGATACTTAAGATTCCTCCGTGGATGCATCTACCCACACACATCGGGGCGCGATGCACCGGCCCGATGCATTAGGCTAGCACACGATTCGATCCGTACGGAGGCGCACGTAGGAACACGTCCGTCCGCCTGTGCGCCCGTGCTAACCTTCCCTTCTCGGACACGCCTCGAATCACAATTTCAAATGCCCTAACCGAACGCCCTGGTCCCAGCCAGCCGCACGAATCGCCGCGTGGCGGTGCCACGGATTTCTGAACGACGTTCCAAACCCATTCATAACACCGCTTGGCGACGTCGCATTTCCCGGAATCGACGGCCAACGATCGACGATCGACGCTCTCCTTCGTCCTCGAAACGAAAGAAGATCCGTCGATCTTGGAGTCGTTGTAATCGTCTCGGAAACAGGCATATAATTTCAGGATACTTCGAGACAACTGCGATCGTTCCGAATCGTTTCGTCGAAACGAATTCTTCGAGACCGCGATCCTTTTTTGAACGAATGAACAATTTTTTTTTGGGGGGGGGGGCAATCAATTTTCGTAACGGGCCGCACAAATTTCGGGGCACGGATCGCGAGGTTAAGCCTCCCGAGATAAGCCGGTCTCTGCATTTTGATGCGGCCGGCGATCGAAGCGCGTCTAAAAGCGGAGTATAAGCAGGTTTATCGCCGCGTCGCGCATTCAAATCACCGAGCGCAGTGGCATCGTTCAGGTGGCACCTTTGTTGCGGCGAATATTGCACCGGGAGCAGCGACGAAATCAGCTCGTAGATTAATCTCGGGGAAATTAGTGTTCCACGGGGAATGCGCGTCGAGACGAAAGAGTAGAACTCCCGTCGAAATCGAAAGAGCAGCCTCTATAGTTCGAAATAACGGAGAATCGAGAACGACGTTCGATCGCCCTTATCTTCGTGGCAATCTCCGAGGAACATTTTCTTTCGCACCCTGTCGGAGACTCTCTCCGAACAGAGAAGATTAATTGGTTCGCGTGGAGCGAGCGCCGAGAAGAAAACTCACCCTGACCGGCGTTCCTAGATCCCCATGACACTTCTCAACACTAATTGACAAACACAAACCGACGGTTCCTGGGGTCCTGGGCGGCGTTTACGAAGTCTCTGGTATCCCGGTGGGCACGTGTACACTCGCGGGAATCTGAATGCGGCCGATTTTTCGGACGGAAAACTCACGGCGAGGCGAGAGGGGCGCGGGAAAACGCGGACTGACGAGACGTTGAGCGACGAACGCGTTCCGCGCGGCCTTCCCTCACGATGGAAGCAGACATTGGGCCCCCGAGCTGGCCGCTAGGCTCGTCGCAAGGACCCAACCGGCTCCGCGCATGCGTCGCTACCCCCTCCAACGGCGCTCGGGTCGCCCGGTGGGGACAGGAGAGCCGGCAACCCTCTCTTACTCGCTGCGCCTCGCACGGACCTGCTTCTTTTCGTGCCGATGCCTGCGTTCGCTATTCACCTGCGGATTTTCCTGCTCAGGTGGCAGCACCTCGCCTGCCGGCCGACTCTGCCGGTGTTTGCCGCAGTGGCGTAGCGAACACCCGTTTCGAAACGCGAGGGGGCCGGGAGCAATTTTTAATATAAAAAGTATATTGGATATAGGGAATTATTGCCTCCGGAGATATAGCTATAGGGATATGTAGAAATAGAGAGTGATTGCTCGAAGTCGTTCGTTTGGAATAATAATTGATTCGTTTCAAAGTTATTCTTTCGAGACGAGAATAATATTGACTCTCGTTTGCAATAATAGCGATATCAAGAAACGAATTATTTCGCTATTTTGTATCGGTGTGCCGAGAGAGATCACTCTCCGAATAGTTGGCAATGAACAGATTTTATTTTAATTTACTTCAAGATGTACTCTTTTGTTAGAATGATATAATTAAATAAATAATATGCAACAAGAAGGTTTTATTTCAAGAAAAAAAATTTCTTCTTAACAGACTTTTTACTGGGTTCAATTAATATTGTTGCAAAATATCGGAGAATCATTTAACATAGACTTAGAGCTGATAAATTAGACCATCGTGTAATTTGCAAGAATAATTTCACAATTACCTCACAAATATTTCCTTTTCTCGTTAAAAAAGAGCAGTCAAATATGAACAATAAAACCGTATTGCTTACTCGATATATTAAACTTTCCTCTGATAAAAATAGTAGAATTTTATAACAATGATGACTGAATTTTTGCTTGTTGTTATTTTCAATATACATTACGCCAGGGCATGCAGTTGAATATCGAGTGTTCGTTCGATTACGATTTAAGATATAAATACAATTATTTATCGGACCAACGTCCTTCGGTCGGGAAGAATAGCATCGAAGATAGGCGGCGTCCGCGATGATTCAGAACATTAAAACAAATAATAGCTGTTAACAAAGTTAGATGCAAATCATCGATCGAGGGTCGTAAATATAAACGAACGCCGGCGATCTCTCGAACAACCGCGATGATTAGAATGACGGCACACCCGGATAACCGGTAAATCCTACCCCGTGAACCTGTTCCTTTTCATTTCATGGACTATTCACCTACGGATATTCTTCTTCGGGTGTCAGCCTCGCCTAATCCACCGTCCCAGGCGCCGCAGTGGCGTAACAACGATGAGCCTCGATCGATTTTCGAGGAACTCGCGCCGTCGAGAAACGCGCGTCGTCGAAACCACGATCGAATATTTCTCGAAATTACGATTATTTAAAGTTAAAATATTACTTAAAAAGTAATATTGAATATTACTATATTACTATAATTACTACTTAAGTAATATTATTATATATTAAAAAATATTACTTAAAAAGTAATATTAAATATTACTATATTACTATAATTATTACTGTCACCCAAGTACATATCTCCTTCCCTCGTAACAATATAAAAAGTATCCCTTATGCAGATTACACAAAAATAAAATTCCAATATTTTCTCTTCATATCAACGTATTTTATTATTCCAATGTACCGGGTGGTCTTCTAAATGATTCCAATCTAAAAAATCAAAAATAAAAATGTTATTCTTCATAAACAGACGTCCGATTATGTTAACGATTGCATCTCGGATGAAAACATCACCGAGCAATTCCACGGCGACACTAAAGAACCGTTCTCATTATTAAGGATAACCTAAGAAAGCAACGTGATGCAATAAGGACGGCCGAGAGGAAACATATTTGCCACGGTGTACCAGACTTCCAGACAAAGGAAAGGAGGGGGTGGGGGTGGGGAGAAAAAAAACGTGGTTGATCAGATGATTATCTTCATTGCGCCCTCGACCGTGCGGCTGCTTCCTCGATTTTCTATGATACGATGAATCACGCGGAGGATCCGCGCGAGGAGACGTTTTACGTCGCCCCGACGAACCGCGAAGAAAGGAGTAGAAACCGAGAGGAAAAGGGGATAACCTGCATCCACGGACACTTGGATGCACACCGTTGACCCCCGGGTGCGTTAATAATTCACTCCTCTTCCTTTCGTTCCTACGCTTCGCTTTCATGCTCGTTTGTGTTTGAAAAAATAATTACGGTGTCCTGCACCGTATATTTACTGGCTTTTATCTACTGGGTCATCGGCCCGAATCATTTTCGCTAATTTTATCTTCGGCGATCGCCGTTTTTAGGCGCGCGCGCGCGCGTACTATCGCGAGGTGCCTGGATCAGATTTATGTTAACAATAAATGGAAAAAGCAATTATACAATTGTGGCAATTATTTGCAATTATTTTTTTAACGTTATTTATTATGTTATGCGATTTATCCGAGTAACAGTTTATTCAATTAAAATGTAATATGATAAATAATGGCAATTATTCAATGTTATTTATTATGCTATGCAATTTATCCGAATAACAGTTTATTCGATCAAAAATTTCCTCTGAATAAGAAATTTCTTGTTCAAAAAATAATAACATAATATAATAATATAACAAACATAAACATAATATAATAAAATATAACAAATTTGTTATTCGTATAAGAATTAATTTGGAAATTGACTTGTTGCTTCTAAACAACGTCGTATAAAAAAATTACGTAAAGAAGAAAGCGGTTCGATAATTACTGGCATTATTATTCAAATAATTTTACAATCGCAGTTGTAATAATCTATTCGAACAAAAGATTACGAATCATTCAAATAAACAGAACATAAAAAATTATAAAAATAAGTTACACATGCATCCCTCATTCCCGAATTATCTATTTTTGTGCACACTCCGAGCGTCAATTAGGTTGAATTTACAGTACACACAAATTACGCTTTATCACGCAACTGATCCCTTGGAGGATGGGGGGGGGGGGTGGAGCTAATATATGCATAATAATACATAATAGTTTCGCACGCAAGATCCCGCGAAGCGCTCGGGAAAGCGTTCGCACGTGTGAAGAGGAACCCCCCGAGGCTGCAGTTCTACGCAGAGAGAGAGAGAGAGAGAGAGAGAGAGAGAGAGAGAGAGAGAGAGAGAGAGAGAGAGCGAGAGAGAGAGAGAGAGAGAGAGAGAGAATAGCATAATTTCCGGACGGCGCGATGCGCACGGGTGAAACAGAGGGGACCCGGGACCCACGGGAAAGGCAGGAGGGGACCCATAGGAAATAATCACAGCGTCGCCGTGACGCGCGCGCGCGGGTTACGCGCGTTCTCTCGCGAGCCGCGAATTCGCGAATTCGCGCTTATTGCCTCGGATCGGTGCAGCCGCGTTCGCCGAGTTTAATTTACGATCGGCTTATCCGGACGCCGCGTCCCGGAAGAAGCGTCGCCGACGCCGGGACATCTTAAATCATTCTCTGTCTCTGCCCGCGGAGCTTACGGTTCCGAAGTATGCGAAGGGAATTCTAAACTTCGCAACGCGTTACGGCGACCGTTGCGATTATGCTTTCCGTTGCTCGAATGTGGTGGAGGAGCTTCGTAGACTTCGCAGACGAGCATTTAAAAGCGGGGACCAGACGTTATAAATTATTAATTAATCGAACGATTTCGATGGGAAGAATGATCGACGAGAACGCGTTTATTGTTGAGGTTTTTTTAGGGTATTTAAGGTAAGGATAATATACTCGTAAACTGTAACGAAATTAATGATTAAAAAGTATCGACCTTTATCGTTTTGATTTTTTAAATAACGTTTTATAATGTATGGACAATTTTTGTTGGTGCCAGTGAACATTATCGACGAAGGAAATTCAATTTCGATGGCTCGTAATAATTGTCGATGAGAGGAATTTTGTTTCGATCGCTAATAACGGTTCCCAATGAGTACTGGACGTCTTAAAGACGTCCATTTTACGTCCTTTTTAGGTCTGAACGCCTTATTTCAGACGTTCAAAGGACGTCTTTAAGGCGTCCTAAAGACGTCTTTGAGCTATCTGGATTATCGACGAGGACAATTTATTTACTTATTTCTGCACATTAACAATAAATAATTATTAATAAGGAAAAGATTTCCTCGAAATCGGTGAACGCAAAGGAAAGTTTCAGGCATTTAACAAGTATTTAACAGGCATTTAGCGAAATTCAAGTCGTTTTGGACCAATTTTCGAAAAGTAACTCGCACGTACTCTTCGATCGTCGCCCAAAACGTTTAGAAATCGTAAAAGCTCGACGTTTACGAGACGACAGTTCTTAACAGACGACGCAGTCGAATAAAAGTGACTGCGCAAAGCTGAATGTGTTCTTAATTCTGTTGTAATCGTTTCGTAACAGCATGATCGCTTTAACATTAACTGCGATAATTTCTCGACTAATTACCAATTGCAACAACGCGAACAGAGCGATTGCGGTTTTTAGCCTGCTGTGCAGGGCCCATTCATTTGCCGCCGACAATTATCATCGACTCTTCTCTTGTTCGTCGGCGGTAACGAAGCTCTTGCCGTTCGTCCGGAAGGTTTGAACGAAGCCGAAAATCCTCCGCGTGTTTGAAATATAATAAATTGCACGCGTTAATCGCAACACGCGGAAGCTGCGCGGTGATTTCTTTCATTCTGCAATTATCGTATCGCGTTGAAAATAACGCGACGATGATTTTAACTTTTTTTTTTAATGTTTCCATTGTTCTGTATTCGACCTCCTCATTTTTACAAATTATTATATTATAAATTTATTATAATATATAATATATATAATATTATTATCTAATAATTATTATATAATAAATATTATATAATAATATATAATATTATTATAAATTATTATATTATTATATTATACAAATTATTATTAATATTTTCATTAATGAAAGAAATCATTATTTTTTAATTAATTGTCTAAAACGGTCATGTTTTCTATTGTTCGTCAGGTTTTGATAGAGCTCACGAAGGACTCGTTTTTAGGTTAGAATATCCTGCTGGAAATTCTATTATCTAATGAAACGGAGTGCTTGAACCGACGTCGCAGGAAAGACATTGCAGGTGAAAGAATTAGCGTGAGGTTTTTTTTCTTTCCAGAATTCCAGTCTTTATGGTTGACTAACAAAGGAAGTCTACGACGCGGATCAGTGCCCCTTGAATAACAGAGGCAGAGGATATACACGGTGGAGGATGACGAGCGTAACCAGACATCTCCAGAATTATTAGTAACAATGAAACGAGAGCTGTAAAGTAGCAATTAATTACTGATTTAGCCTTCATTTTGTCACTGATATAATTAGTAGGTTCGTTTAGTTTCACGTTATCGCGCCGAGGCTTCTAAGCACGTTAAAGACAGTGAAATCTGAGAGATAAACCATCGAGAAAAAATCGTTCGCCTCGAAAACAATTCGTAAATGTTGTTCAATTTTGCAACGTTCACAGAAAAATGCTCTCTCTCTTTTCTGTTTAAACAGAAATTAAGTTAGCAATAATTAATTAAGTTTATGTTCCTTGACAACTTTTCGACAATTTATAATATAATATAATACAATTTATAATAATAATACCTTCTATGCCTGGGCACAACTTTGTTTTGGGTCCTTTTTTCTAGTTTTTTTTCTGTAGACTAAGTATAGATTTTCTAGATTATTTTATAGATATTTATAGATATTTATAGATTCTTTATAGATTTTTAATTATGACAAAATCGAGTAGTTTTGCGCTTTAAAATGGCAGAAGGATTGGAAGAATTTAAAAAGAATTGAAATGAATTAAAAACTACTGTTTGCGACCTAATAATTCTATTATAATTCTAATAAATAATTCTAATAAGAATTAATAAATTCTAAACCTAAATAATTCTAATAAGAATTATTTTTAAAAAAAGGAAGAATTTTCTTTATTTTGTCATTTCGCTATTTCTCGGAGTTAACACGGACAATCTTTATTTTGCATAAAAATTCGCGGTCGAATTATTAACAATTCCACGCTTTCATCGCTTGCGAATGTAAATATAAAATTGCAAATCAGTTTCATAAACAGAATGTATTTCTATTTTTTAATAATAACAACGATCGGACAAGGACAAAACAAAATCTCGCCGGTACACGTCTATTATTTCAAAGCGAAACAATTTGAATGAAAATAGCAATTGTCGGCGCACACCGCGTCTTTCACGCGGATTCTAACAATTATGGTCGCCGGTGTCGATACAAAGCTGGCCGTCGCGTTCGCATGCACGCAACAGGGTTCGTTTCACTTGGAGCACGAAACCGGTAGTATACGAAATGAATCATCGATGCGTGTTCCGTGCGAAAGTGGCAGAAATGCATCGGCTCCTCCGGTGTCTTTGCACATGCACGTGCGCGGGGACCGCGCGCGAGCGGCGACGTCGTCGTCGTCCTAGGCGGCTATTGTTCCGAAGAATTCGCGCACGTGCGTGGGTGTGTCACGTATGCGCGAACGCCTTGGAATTCAATGCGAACGTAGGAGACGCGTGTGTTGCCGTCGATCAGGGAATCGTTCGACGGCCGATCGAGAGTGAAAATTCAGTTCGAGCCGGGAGCACGGTGGAAATCGCGATTGGAAACGCGCGGCGGACGCGACGATTTTGTTAGACAAAAATTGAAAAAACTGATCGTAACTGATCTTAAACTGTCGTAAAATTGTTGCTGATCGTTTATAGGAGTACCATACGACTCGGAAGCACTAAGTTTTCCTCTAAACAATCTCTTTGTTAGGGTAGCGCAGCAATTTCTCCCGGAAATGCCGAATTTCGGGTTGCCGTGAATTTCCCTGTGTTACTGCCACGCCTATGTAATTTATTGCGAGTGATGCGGCACGCGACGCATAATTCCCTGGAAACAACACAAATTGGTCGGTTTGGGCCTCCGAATTGCCCTCGAATCGTGTCACGTGGCCTCCGAATTGCCTTCGAATCGTGGCAAAAAGTTAGAAATAAAAATAAGTAAAGAGAAGAAAATAAGATGCCTGCTTTAATTGTTTACATATACATATCGCTCAAAATTCGAGTACTCGAAGTTCCGAATATATTATTCACTCTGAATAACAAAATAAATAAATTAATTGATCAATGTCAGACAGCTTCTGGTTTCAAGTTAAATTTATTCGTCTTTGTACAATTCGTTTACAGGAGTTTTTGGTGACTACACCCCTTCGAGACAAGGGTGATTCTTCGCAAAATACAGTGGCGAGGAGAGAGGGGGTGAATATGTATAAACTGACACCCTTTAAAGCGGTACAACTTTTTCAAAACCTTTTTGAAACTGGACAAAATGAACCAAATTGTTTTTAGAATATAGAATGCACCAGTCTACGATACAATGACTAAAATGCTTCTTTGGAACAACAACAAAGTATGAATTAATTAATTTTGTTTCATCCGAGCCTGTAACAAAAATTCACAAAATGCATTTTGTAGATTCGGATGACACTGATTTTTCCTGTATTTTCCAGAAGAAGAATCTCTTAGATAATAAAAGATAGACAGAAGATTCTGTCTAAAAATAACATACGAAACCGGGAATTCGCATAAATATTCGCATAAATATCTACCGACTCGGCTCGATTAATTTCCAGCATTCGACTCGGCTCCGAGAAAACCGAGGACAGTTCTTCGGTTCATGAAACAAACAAAAGAAAAGAAAAGAAACCATAAATTTATAATTCCCTAAGCCTACTATTAAATAAAAAAAACGTTATCGTTTATTACGGATACAGCTAGAAAGTGTTTGCGTGTATGTACAATTTTTCCGCTTATCATTGGCGCATGATCGAATCGTACGGGACCGAGCTCGGTGGTCCAGTGTTCTCAGATGGTCGTCGACGTCTCGCGAGTTTCGAAATGGAGGGCGATCTGTCGTAACTGAAACAAATGACACGATGGAAGCTGGTCCAACGGTAAATGAAACAGACGCGAGAACCAATTCTGTAACTGCAGCGTGGACAAATTTTCGTAATTGTTGTTCGTCTTCGAGACGTCTCATCTAAATAACACTCGACCTGCTTACCATACAGAATGCCCCAAAATGTCCCACAGTCCTCTCCGAGAAATAAGAGAATCTTGAGATCATTTCAAGCAACTTTTTCCTTTACGAAAATGCGATCCGCGGCTTCGTTCACGAGTTATCAACGAAAAACGCTGACCAATCCGAGTGCGAGCGCGGCGGACGCTCCGCCCTCGCGGCCAGTGCCTCGTCGCGCCGGCCATTCGGCGCAGCGGCGGTGGCAGCGAGGGTGGGGCGCCAGCCGCGCGCGACCTCTCATTAGTCAGCGTTTTTCGCTAATAACTCGCGAACGGAGCCGCGGATCGCATTTCCGCAAAGGAAAAAGTTGCTTCGAATCACCTCAGGAATCTCTCACTTCTCGTAGGTGCCATAATTTTGGGACACTCTGTAAGATAATCAGCTTGAATATACTGAATATACTTGAAGAACGTTCGCTTTGCGGACACGGAGGAACGGACCGACAGGGGTGGCCGAGCTTTCGCCGGCGACCCTGTCCGTGATTTGCACCGGCGGTTGCGTCGATGTCTACCCGGCAGCCATCACGTGGTATTCTCCAGGTACCTCTTCGCCTCGACGGACCCGTAACTGTGGGAATAGCGGCCGCTGTACGACGCCCGGGACCACGCGCCGGCCCTGTTCGAGTAACTGTTGCACGCGATCAGGGAATTCATGCCGCTGGGCCTGTCGATCGGTACGCCCTGGCCCCGTCCGCCGTGCCGCATGCTGCCGCTTCGCGATCGCTCGCTGTCTGTCAGCGGTATCCTCAACTCCTCCGCCGCGCCGATCTCCGTGTACTGTTTTCGTCTTTGCGTGCAGCTGCTCAGGAACGTCGCCGCCAACACACCCTGCGAAACGATGCACATTCTCGATTTTAAACGTTCCGAGCTTTTGGGACTTGTTACGTTACGCGTCGCGGAACGTCTCGTTTTTTCTTCTCGATGTTTGTGCAATGTTTTTTGAAAATTAAATAAGCTGAAAGTACGGTAAATTCTCTACAATTGTCCCTCAATTTTTAGGTGGAAGTGGACGATCTGGGAGAGGAGACTCGATTTGTATATTATATTATTTTATGTTATTTTATAGTATTATTATATTATTATTTTATATATTATTATTATATTATTATTATTATATTATTGTCATACATTATATACCATATTATTATCATTAGAACGACGTCTAGTTCGGGACGTTTCTAAGACGTTTTCAAGACGTCTTATTAAGCCAGCCTGTAAATTTAAACGAACGGCAGAGCTTTGCAAGAATAATAATAATACACAAACATACTACCATAAGCATAGCATATGATATTATTTAAATAAAAAATCTGCAGAATCGTTCGCAAAGTAAATTTCTCGTCGAAGTTAAATTGAAAAATTCTCGTCAAAGGATAACATGTAATAATAACGATTCGATAACGACTCCTCGAGCTGTGTAATTCCCAAACAGTAAGAGAGAGAAGAATAATCTCACCACTATCAGATGAAGCATCACGATGAACATGCTGGCGTTCCTGAAGCCAATATTGTCCATGAGGATTCCGGCCACGCTGGGCCCGATGAAAGCTCCAAGGGCGAAGGTGCTTGTCCACAGGCCGCTAATGAGACCGTACGTCTCGAGATTGTTCGGAAACCCGTAATCTCTGAACATTATTAACAAGTGTATCAGCGGATCGATTTCGTATCGCGTCGCATTCTCACGAGGAACTAAACGAATTTACGTTTGGCGCATTATCTTTGTTGTAAATTTAACGGCCGATTTTCGCCCTCGATTCTCCGCGTAATGTTGGATGTTCGAGTCTTCGAGCCCAGTCGAGACTTCGATTAGCTCGAATATCTCGAAATCCACGAATTTTATTATCGAACAATTATCGAATTGCCTTCAAAATTTAGGTGCGCATTCAGTATAGCTGCTTATGGCAACAGCTGGTGCTAGACCCAAAGCAAAATCTCCATTTTTCTACATTTTTGTCAGCTCCTAATATCGAAAAATTAGCAGGAAATCTTATTATAAATCGTAAAAAAATATTATAATAATTTATTCCATTATAATATATTATATTATAATAATATATATTATTATTATATTATTATATATTATAATATTATATAATTAATATATTATATCCATATATTAATATATTATAATAATTTATTCCAGGTTTAAAAAAGTTACTGTGTTTTACAAAAGGGTCCGAATATTAATGGAAGTCATTATTCGAGCTAATACATTGGCTTTCGAGTGTACTAGAATACCTAATCGTAGTGTTGCTTGTTCTCTTTTTTTTTTAATAATTTGTTAACTAAGTGCACACTTACATCGACGTTCTCATGGCATCCGTGAAGCTGGCAACCAGTTGCGCAGCCATGCCCAAACCGTGGATGACGAGACCCGTGATTGTTAACCAGATGATAGTTTGGCTCGGTATAAAGGGCGCTGGGCCCACCAAACAGAAACCTACGCACACTAGAATACACCCTGCCGCTGTAGCCACCTAAAAGTTCGGATTGATAAAAAGATAGCACACGCTAATTAGTGGTAATTATTATTATTAATTATAGTGTTAATTTCGCCCTCGCGAATATATAATACTATTGTAATATTAATATTAAGTATTATTGTAATATCAATATTATAAGTGTTATTATAATATTAATACTAATACTAAATATTATTATAATATTAATATTAATACTAAGTATTATTATAATATTAATATTAATACTAAGTATTATTATAATATTAATATTAATACTAAGTATTACTATAACATTAATATTAATACTAATACTAAGTATTACTATAATATTAATATTAATACTAAGTATTATAATAATATTAATATTAATATTAAGTATAATAAGAAACAAACGACGGTATAAAATATCCGTTTCCCTCCCCCTTTTTGTCAAAGTGAACTTTAACGACGAATTTGAGTGACATTTCGATAATTACTTTCGGATGGGAATGCTTGTCGCAAAGCCAACCCCACGCCGGAGCTGTAATGGCGTAAGTGCCGCCGTTAAGTACGAACATTAGACCCAAGATTACGGGACTCAATTCGAATTGCCTTAAATGCGGTTCCAGCGTGGCTTGCAGGAATCCTATGCTCATACTGGTCGCAATTATGGACGACGTGGCGACCAATACACCTGGGACCTTGAGAACCTTCGTCACCCCTAAAAACATCAATATTATATTATATTATATTATATTATCATGAGAAGGAGATCCTATTTTCTGCGATCTAGCAGTATTAATAAGACAATGATTTAATTATTTGGTATTAGTAAACTTTAATATTAATATCGTATATATTAGTATAAATATATTAGTATAGATATATATTATTATATATTAGTATAAATATATTAGTATCTAATATATATTAGTATTAATATTATTAAATTAGTATTATATTATATTATCTATACATATATAAATAACCTTGACATAACCAAACGATTAACAATTCGATTGCTTAAATCTTTAAACGTTTTCAACCGCGTTAACAACGGAGGTAAAGCAATTAACGCGAGAAATCACGATCGCAAGGGCAGCCGGTGGATCTGCAAAAGGGAGCAAAGTACGATTTTTATCGCCGTTCGCGAAGATATTTCACGATAGATCAAGACCGGTGAAGTATATTATCATTTAATAGATTAAATACATCGTACATGTAAAGAAGCGTAAGTGAATTTCGTCGAACTATACACACATTCGGTCGGTTATCGTAATTACACGCTTTCCAGCGGCTAATGGGCATCGTTACGAGATAACAGTGTACAGAACAATTCCGATCGAAGCTCAATAATTAGCAACATTCGAAACTCACCGCCGGTGGATTGCGTAGCCTCGCTGCTATTTGGATGCACCGGTAAAATGAAAATGGTCATTACGGCGGTCGTGAACAAGGCCGAGCCCAGGACAACGAACGGCGTCGTGTAGCCGCCGACCTATTTTGTCCAAAAATTTCCATCGATTAGCGAAGCGGAATGCGGCGACAAGGAAGAAAGGAAGGGGTGCAAGGGTCGCGACAGTCCCCGAATTTTGCAGGGAAAATCTCGTGCTTCGTAAACGAAGCAGACCGATCGATAATTAAATTAAATAATTATTTAAATTAAATAAAAATTGATTTCCGGCCGTTTTGATACCGGAATCGGAACCTGACCTGATCTATTTGTCGGTGTATCATTGGGTTACCTGATAGAGGGCGCCGCCCACCGTGGGCCCGACAATGAGGCCCAGCCCGAAAAATGTCTCGAGGCTCGCGAAGGTCGTGGCCACATTGTCCGGGAACTCTTTCGCGATAATGGCGAAGCTGGCCGTAAGGAAGGCCGCGTTGCCCATCGCCTCGACGATCCTAATTACAAACGAGAGAACTATGAAGGGATAATGGCCGTTGACCTTGTCCAGCAGACCGAAGAAGATCGCGCAAGTGCCCGTCGTCAGTATTCCGCCGTTGAACAGCAACTTCGGCCCGATGCGGTGCAACTGGAACCAACGAGAACAAATAAATTGGACGCGCGGTGGGTATTACTGCGGACGACCCGAATACTGTGGTGTTTTATAAGAGCGATAAAATGTGTAATCTTCTATAAATGAGTCTCGTTATTTTTTATATTTTTTTATGTATAAGCAGCTGTGAACGCTGAAAGGCATTTATATTTTGGTAATTAATAACAAATTATTCATTTCTGCGTTATTTTTAGATAAAGTAATTTCTATCTCTCTATTATATATTTATATTTTTTATTATATTATATTATGTATTTCTTTCTCTCTAATCTTCCCTACTAGCCACAGTATTTGGCGCACAGTTCTCTCTATGTGCGTGCATTACTGCGCTGTGTGGCGGCTAATTTCCTAACAATTTTTAATAAGAGATAGTATATACCGTCTGCCTTGAAAAGAAGATTCTACGACGTAGTAAAATTTTGACATTTAAGGAGAGATTACTGTACTATCGTCTTCCTCGGAGATTCTACAATAATCGTTCAGATTATATTTTGTAAGTGGTTTCTGTTTGCCAGACATTTATCAAACGGCAGCCCATGGTGTTATTTTATAGTGCTGTTAGTATATTAAATTACGATCGTTCGACCGCGTATATGCGATTGTTCGTTTAGATAAGAGTTTTATGTCGGCGCCGAAAGAATATAATCATAGTCGTACAGTATTTCGTCAGGGTAGGACGAAAACATTGCTGATAAAGCAATGTCTCGCTCGTCGCCTACGAGAAGGCAAATTATCGACGTTCGAGCGTGGATGAATCGTGCGAGCACATTCTCCAGGCGTTGCTGGCATAATTCGACGTCGTCGTTAGGGTCGATGTTCGTCTGAATTAGTATTTTATTTTATAACTTTCGCATGCCTCGGTTGAACAGTTAAATGCAACTGTGGCGCGTATTAAATAATAGTGTAGAAAGCTATAAAATTCGATCAATTTTGTATCCTACTGTCAATCTTTTTATACAATAGTTTAAATGTACAATAATTTAAATCTTTTAATTTTTTGTTGTTAGTTTGTAACATGTAATGTATCGCTAAATATAATGTAAATGCTTATCGAGAATATTATTTCAAGCGCAAATAAATATTTTCGGTTCTGTGGCAATGTATTTTAGTTATGTAGTAATTTATTATAAATTAATACGCGAGAGATAATTGATAATGTTACACTTACATACTGTCCATACACAGGACTGATAATGAAAACGACCAATTCGAAGATTCCAAAAACCAAACCATACTCCGAGGGAGATGCGCCTTTCTTCTCAGCCTGCAGACAAGAGAAAACAATGTTAAAACCTGTTAAGAAAATTGATGATGATCATTGACATTCTTGATTTTATTCTTCAAGATTTTTTATCATATTTTTGAAGGTATATAATATTTACATATTTCAATGGTTCAATGGTTTAATGGTTCAATGGTTCAATGGTTCAATGGTTCAATGGTTCAATGGTTCAATATTTCAATGTTTCAATATTTCAATGTTTCAATATTCAAATATTCCAATATTCCAATATTCCAACATTTCAATGTTTCAATGCTTCAATGTTTCAATATTTCAATGTTCAATATTTCAATATTCCAATATTCCAACATTCTAACATTCCAGCATTCCAACATTTCAATGTTTCAGTGTTCAATATTTCAATGTTTTAATGTTTCAATGTTTCAATATTTCAATGTTTTAATGTTTCAATGTTTCAATATTTCAATGTTTTAATGTTTCAATGTTCAAATACACACGTAATTCAATTGCCAAAAAATTGAACGAGTAAACGTCGTTTTAAACACACTGGGTCAAAGTGATCCGACGTTATATATCTGGTCGGACGTATATCAGTCGTCGATAATAAACGACGCTAAAAACTTTGACAAAATGAGACGAACTTTGAATCTTACGAGAACAAAATATTTTCGTCAAATTGGTCTCTCGACTTTGCTACAATTGTTACAGAGAACTGACGTAAAATCTATCGAACGTTGCTTTAACTTTGGTAAAAAAAAAAAAGAAGAAAAAAGAACGTTACGCCTCGTCGAACGTCGATCGACGCGATTAAGAAACCGCCAGCAGATATTTTTAGACGAAATTTGTTGTAGCACAAATTTCTTCGAGATTAAGAAATCTCTGTGGTCTGGCGCTTAATCGGATGTTTATGTTCTGTCTCCGCCGATTACGGTTCATTATAAGTAATTATGCGCGGTCTTGTCGGTATTAGACCATCGCATATTGCATTAAGTGTGCGTAACACATTGACGTGATAAAAACTGTCTGAATAAGACGCACACGTGTATCGTAGTTTATTATAATTTAGTTATGTGATAGTAATAGTATTATTAATTTAGTTGTGTGATTTTAATTTTCCTTGGGAACGTAACCGAGAAAAAAGAAATTAATCTTTCGCTTCTAATAAACAAACGACGCTTTTTCATATAAACTGGAAAATTAAAAAATTGTTCAGTTGAAGCTGGAAATAATAAATAACCAGCAATTGACTTCGCCGTATCGAGCAAAGGCCTGCAATGCGAGTTGATTGTTTATAACTTTCGCACAAGAGTAAAATGCGAGAAATGGAAATTCTCGAGTAGAATAATTATTTAAAAATTGTACCAAATAACTTGACGTCATTTGTTTATTAGACAAGTTTAAATATATATATAGACAATATAATATAATATAATATATGACAATATAATATAAATTATATATTTAGACAAGTTTACATATATATTACAAAAATCACAATTGGTTGGAATGATTAAACAAAATTAAAAAATGATGCCTTTTGCTCTTATCAATCTTTAATTGTGAAATCTTTGTAATTACTTCTGTAGTCTTTGAGGATTTCGGTCCCTAAAAAAGGGGGTGGTAACTTCCCCATTGATGGTGCCATTATCTAAAATCATTAATTCATCTAATTAATGTCCAACAAGCCAATAATTCCATTTCAATAAGCCACCGTGTACATATTTTCCATTTTTAGCGAACTTCAATTTGTTAGGAAACGATCGACGCGAGTTGCATCAGGCATCTGAATAAGTATCATGGCGGCTTGATGCAACCGCTGCCAATGTTCGGAAAGCTCGATTATGATCGTTCTATCATCGTTCTAGTATTAATAATACAATTAATTACACAGAAGAAAAATTTGCATGCAATGTCAACGAAACTATTAACTGTACTTCTTTAATTATTTACTGCTGTTTCATTTTGTATTTCATATACGCAGCTCGCGTAGAAAATTTTGCAAATGTGAACGCTGCACGATAATCCGAGACAACGTTAACGGTGAATCGTTTTCAGTTTCGCCGTCGCCGATTACAGCTAACATTTCAATTTGTTCGAATAAACAGTCCACATTGTTCGTTATCAACGACGATTTCTCGAACGAACGTTGACCTTTACACGATTGGCAATTTAGATAAATATTCCCTTATGCTCTTCCAATGTACGTTACATCTTCTTTTTCACTGGCGTGCGCGAGTGTTCACTTCTTTCGGGAAACTCGTGTCGAGAAGAATATGAAATAGTATAAGCGAGTTATTTGGCTGCGTATTATGGCTGTATATATTATAATATACTATAATATATACTGGATATATTATAAAATATATTATAATATATACTGCATATATTATGAAATATATTATAATATACACTGCATATATTATGAAATATATTGTAATATATTATAATATACACTGCATATATTATGAAATATATTGTAATATATTATAATATACACTGCATATATTATGAAATATATTGTAATATATTATAATATACACTGCATATATTATAAAATATATTATAATATATACCGCATATATTATAAAATATACTATAATATATGTATATTATAATATATTTGCCACTAGTTGCTAAGACATTATCCAAGTCAATTAGGCAACAACGCCAAATTCTCCCTAATTTCCCTTCGGCTTCTAACAAAATTGTCCACAAAAATGGACAATTTGGGAAGAGGAGACACGATTATTCGAGCCTTGCGTCACGTTTTTACAATCGTGGACAATCGTCGACTATAAAAACGAACCACGAGGCTCGAACGAATCGTATTCCGAAGGAAAATTCGGGAGAATTCCTTCGCTCGCGCGAGCGAAACGATCGAAATCGTGGTCGCGGAGACGACGCTATGTTATCGACTATATTTCACCAGATAAGTGTCCGCTGTATTTGTAAAATCGGTTTTAGCTACGAGAGTTGATTAAGATTGCCACATTGCAACTCTCTGCTCTGTTTTCACAGCATACGACGTCGAACTGTTCGAGATGCTTCGTTAAAATTCATTGCCCGGACAGCAATTTCTCCGCAATTCGCGCACAGATTGCGCGCGAAAATGGACAATTCGGGGACAGGAGGCACGATTATTCGAGCCTTGCTGCTCGCTTTTATGGTTACCGATTGTCAACAACTATAAACAATAATAATAATATAATGATAATAAGTATATTATCATACGATAATATTATAATATTATAATATAGTAATATAATATATAATATATAATAATATAATAATATAACAATATAATATTAATAGCAATAATATAATCGTATCTGCTCTCCCCAAAACGTCCACTTTGGTGGGCAATCTGAGCGCGAATTAGGGAGAAATTACCGCGATCAGCGATCGGATGAATTTCGACGAACATTCGCAACATAATCGAACGCAATTGCGTCGGCTTTTTGCGACCGATCGGCGCTCGTTGCTTTTTACTCGCGCCGCCGTCTCTTAAAACGCGAAATTCTGCCGAAACGTGTTTACGTTTAGAAAACGATTTCTCAACGGAATGTTACGCACGAAAGTACATACATACATATACGTACGTGCTCGTTATTATATCGCGGTCGAGTATAGTTTGTTTACATATGGACCGTTTAATTATTCAGTCGATAACGGGGCATCCAAGAGACACATAACAAAATAATAAACGTTAAGATTGCGCCTCCGCCATGTATGCATACATGTACATACATGTATATGTATCCAACGAGACTATATTTCGTTGTCACAAGACCCCGCGCCGGGCACCGCACGTACCCGTACTTCTTAATGAACCACGCGAACTGATAACTCGGACTGCAACGTCCATATTTAACTCCCTAGACAGGCCGCGGGCGATAAGCAAACGGTTTAAATGAGAAACTTTTTTCCGCTTGTTTTTACCACTTTCCATTCACGCATTTTTCTCCGCCGCCGTCCAAGCGACCGGTGATCCAGGCTCTGGACGCGTATTTAGGCAGCTGGCGATAATTGCTCGGTAATTAGTTCGCTTGCGAACTAATTACTTATTATATACACTTATATTTTATTTTTATTTAATTTATTTTTTATTATATATAAATATACTTATTATTATATACTATATTACTCTATCAAATTCGAAGTCACGTTCGCGCCGTCCCGATGGATCCGCGATCGAGCGATCCGCGAAATCTGCGCGAATAGCCGGCTTCGAGTTTTCTCGCGTCGAGCGCCGGAAATTGGGTCGAAAAATGTCCCCCAAAAAAATCCGAGCGATTCAATTAACGAAACCGAAGAGCGCTGTTCCAATTCCTCCGCGTTCTACGCGTCGCTTTCGCGAATACGAGAAACGTTCGAACGTCCAGCAATCGTCCGGCGATTCGAATGTACCTCGTTTCCGCGGATCGATCGACCTATTATTGGACGGCTGAAACGATTCTACTCGGAGGCGAGATAAACACGCGTGCGGAATAATCGAATCGCGGTGTCGTGCCTACCAAGAGATAAACGGGTAAACACTGCCAGCTCGTGACCTTAGTCGCAATTTAAAGGTATTGTCAAAGTTCACGCAGTCGCCGCCGCCGCCGCCGCCGCCGCAGAAGACAGAACTCGTTAATAATAATAACGGGAGAGAGAGAGATTAAACGAACAAGTTTGCGATCGCAAGGATGAACGTTGGCGACGGAATCTCGCATGTTTGCACTTTCGGAATATGCAGATTTGCCCGCTGAATAGACTATTTGGGAAGGGGAGGCACGATTGTTCGAGCATTGCGGCTCGTTTTTACGATTATCGATTGTCGACGACTATAAATAATAATATTATAGTAATATAGCAATAATATAATATACAATATATAATAATATGATAATAATATAACATACGATATATAAAAATAATAACAATAATAATAATAATAATATAATCGTATCTCCTCTTCCGAAATTGTCCATTTTTGTTCACAAATTAAAGGAAAATTGGGGAGAATTGCGCCGAGTTCGAGGCACCGAGGCCGGTTCGCGTAAATTTAAGCGCAACGTGTAAATTTAAGCGTACCATGTAAATTCGAGCGTAGCAGTGCCTTGTAAATTTAAGCGTACCGCTTAAATCCGAGCGCAGCAGTGCCTCGTAAATTTAAGCGTACCGCGCAAATTCTAACGCAACAGCGCCCCGTAAATTTAAGCGTACCGCGTAAATAGGAGCGTACCAATGCCTCGTAAATTGAACCGTGCACCGGCCTGAATCGACTCACCTCCTGGGGGTAGAACGGCGCCTGCAGCGACACGCAAATAGCGTTCGCGAAGTCGGCGAGGCTGATGACGATCAGCGTGAGCCATTGCCTCTTGGTGAATTGAGCCATCATGGTCCCGACGATCGGCCAAGAGCACTAATTGCTCCCGTCACTGGTCTCTCTACAGCAAGCAACCCTCTCTCTGGTATCCAGCCGCCGCCGCGCAGATCCGCCAACGAACAAAGGCTTACGGTCCGGCCTGTGGTGTTGCCCGCCGCCGCGTTACATCCGGATCCGACTGGCGTCGGACCTCTTCTTCTTGTTCGCCTGCTCCTCCCGGCCCACTTTATCACGCACTGCGCCCTATCGTGAAGAACGTACGGCACCGAGAAGCGTGCACACCACCGCGTCCCCCGATACGCCGCGCGACGACTCTTCTTCGGCTCCGACGCGCGTCTCGGCTCCGTAAGATCTGACATAAGCCGAGTAAAGTCGCCCGGCTCTACGGGCCGAAGGGACACGGCCGCGAAAGAGGGAAAGAGACCGCGCGACCGCCGGGGTCGGAGGTCGGCCAAGATATACAGTTCTCTACCACGGTTCTAATTCATTATCGGACAATGTTGCGCGATTCTTCCGACGCGACTCGTCTCGTCTCTCGTTTCGTCGAATTTGGCTACAAACTATAACAGGGGACAACACCTAATTATGTGTACATATGCTTCGACTTCGGCAACGAGCTAATTGAGCGCGTCGATCGGTTTATTAACCGCGGTTTATCCGGAACACGGTTGAGCGATCGATTTTTGAACTTTCAGCGACGTATTTAATTTGGTTTGATGGGCTTTTGACACGAGTTTACTCGTCGTCGCTTGATTCTTGCGTCAAGGCTTAAATTCAATTATTTCAATTTGTTTTGGCACGACGAGTATACTCGTCCAATTCAATTATTTCAATTTACCTCTCTGCAAGCGACTGTACATCTTTTTTCTGTAATATATAGCTGCTTCGTTTTTCTTTTCTTTTTTTTGTATATCTGTACCTCTTTTTCTTCCGTTTTTTCCCCTGATAATCTTATGATCTCCGCACCGTTATCTGCCGTGAACTGTTTTTCTATCGCTGGAAAAGTGCTTCTGCTAGATTGAATTATATGTAATATGATACTATATATATTATATGATACTATATAATATTATATGATATATATGATATTATTATTATAATATATATTATATATTTTTATTTATATTATTATTATATTATTATTTATATTTTATTTATATTATTATTTATTATAATATATATTATTATTATATATATGATATTATATGATACTATAATGATACTAAATTCGGGGCAGATACGACGAGATGGAAAGTATAACCTATAAATCTCGTGGATGACTTCTGCAAGCATTGTTCAACGTTCTTGATTTAGCTGCAATAAATTCCTAGACTTGCTGTAGGGCGTAATCGCATAATCGCGCTAAGAATACGGTAAATTTTCCCTGATTGTCCATTTTCGTGCAGAATCTGAGCGCAAATTAGGGAGAATTTGCTGTAAATGTTAACGATTTAGAAATTGTAAAGACGCGCGTTGAATTTATTATTTTACTCAAGCGTCGAGTGTTCAAAGTTTTAAATAGCTGTCCTATTTATTTTTCGATCATTATACTATCATTATAATATCAATATTCCCTAAAGCTCTACATAATGCTTAGAACTTAATCAAATTAAAAAGAACATTTCATTGCCCAGAAAACCATCTTAAAACAATACAAATCATTTCGTCCACTTCTGAACAAGTTATTCTGTAACAAAGGGTGTCCGAATATTAACGCGAGCCGTCGAAATCTCGTTGACCCACTGTTGATCCGTCATTGTTTGGCCGAATAGTCACAGCTCGGTAAATAAAACCGAGAGGGAAATATTATCTGGAAAAACCCCTAAGCTCGGCGTTTCACAAATTATCTCGGAGCTCAAAGACTCTCGACAGAGTTTTATTGCTTTACTCGCCCCTCCTGCCCCTCTAACAGGGGGCTTTTGTCGACGATGACGTGTCGCGTTTCGAGGGAGCTGGGAGAGAAGATAAGAAGTTCCCTTTGAAATTTGAAATTGTATTTTACAAAGGTTATATTTACAAAGCGAATAGTATGCGTGCACGGAGACAACGATTCTCAAGCGTTTATATTAATCATAAAATACAAATATATGTTTTACATTAATATATTATATTTTATATTAATATATAATATTATATTATTTATATTCATTACAATTATATGTTTTATATTAATTATAAAATAATAACAATTTTGCGACGGTATCTTTCGGTGTACACGTCGAAACGAAGCGAGACGAGCTTTTTTTTGGATCTGCGAGAAATTTCGGAAGCGTAACCGAGAATCGTTGGATCGCGAGGTTATGTTTAGAGAGCGTTAAATAGGGTAACTTAACAACTAATTTCACGACCGAATAATGCGGCGGTAAGTTAATAATCTGTGTATATATAGTCAGTATAAGTATAATAAATAATCAATTTTACAGGGTGATCTGAACAACCGATTCACGTTTCTTGTTTATGAAGCATACTATTATAATGTATAATTTATAATGTATAATGTATATATATATATATATATATATATATATATATATATATATATATTATAATGTATAATGTACTATTATTATAATACTATTATACTATTAGTATTATAATACTATACTATTATACTATTAGTATCATAATACTATACTATTATACTATTAGTATCATAATACTATACTATTATACTATTAGTATTATAATACTATACTATTATACTATTAGTATTATAATACTATACTATTATACTATCATAATATATATGTATAAATGGTGGCCAGGAGATTAAGCCAGATGTCAAGCCGAAAGAGTGGGGATAGGCAAGTCGCGGCGGTAGTCGATGATTCATAGCGTGCAGTATAATACATAGAGGGCATAACTTCTGTTCCCATACGGCTGCCGCGTCGAGAGACCTGCCCCCCACTCCTCCGGCTTGAAATCTGGCTTAATCAGCCGGCTACCATGGTCGTATGATGCATAATCGATATTAGACAGACGAGAGATCACTGCTCACTAAAGCTAATATTACACTGAGATACGCTTTCGATTGAAATTCAGAAGCAGTAAAACACGATGAATTAAAGCACGGCGAAGCCACGATTAAACAATTAAGGTATAACGTGAGTATACGGCATACTGGATCAGATAAAAGATTAATTAAAGCGCGAATTAAATTGCACAGAAGAATGCCGGAACAATGGAGTCGCTTCGGAAGCGGACAAAATCATTTAAGCGGAGACGAAGGAAAGGATAAATCCGAAATTAATTAACCAGGAAAGAATAACTCACGATTGCGTAAATAATCGATCGTAATCGAGGCTCCGTCGTAACGAACTAATTAGACCGCGGATTTTATGCATTTGTAGCGAAATTGGCAGTTATAACGTGACAACCGTACAAAGATTGAAAGCATTTTAAAACGTCAATGTATTGTCTTTTAATCCGTCGAGGTGATTAAAGGAAGAAGAATTAATTTATCGCTCGGCTTTTATTGTGATCAATTCCGAAATAACGTTAATTGAAATATTATCCCTCGAGCAACGTGTTATTTTATTCTACAATTATTGCCACGTCTGTAATCACTTTTGAAATTATTTTCAGTTATTATTATTATTATTATTTCGAGAAACGTTATTTGGCTATATTTAACAATAGCTTATACTTAATTAATTCTATATTCAATTAATTACATTGGATTATATTTAATAATCATTTCCGCGCCTGTGATTACTTTCAAAATAACGTTATTTGGACTATTCGTTTACTTTTATTTATTATCAAATATCTACTTATTTCTAATTATTTATTCATTCATTATTATATTATTATCAACGCGTTTAAAGAATCTTCTATCGCAAACTGCCAAGAAATTCGTTTCCCTTCGACTACTTTGCACAAAAATCCACGATCCGCTAACAATGCTAGCAGCGCTGATATAATTGTCAACTAATAACCCTAATCGAAAAGTGCGCTCGAGCACCCCGGCACTGGATTAGACGGTCGACAGACGCGAGAAATTCGCGGATTCCGTTAGTCCGTCGAGCTGCGCGCGCGCGCTTTAAGAGGCACAGGGTCGCCCGCGATTTCCGAACGCGCGGGGCCCGCCGCAAGGCCCGCCGGGAGACCCGCCGGGAGGGCCGCGCGAAGCCGGCGATCGGCGCCGCGAACGGAGGCGGGGGCAGCGCGGTATTATCCGTCGGGGCGACTCGTGAATTTCTCATATCTTTGGATCGGGCGGCTCGCCGAGGCCCACTTTACGTGTCGCGGAGCCAAACTTTCAGCGGCACTTTGGTCAAGGCCTTGCCGAGGAAGTCCTTGAAGTGTTTCGCGATGCTCGCGCTCGCCGCCGGTCTCATTTCTTCGATGATCTCCTTCGCGTTCTGATTGAGAAACTGATTCATCGCCTGGCCGATCACGTTGTCGCCGTTCAGCTGGTCGATCACGCGAAACCGGGCACGGCCCAGGCTGAAGTCCACCAGCATCCGCGACACCTTCAGGTAACGGACCCCGTCGCGGATCTCCTCGGCTCCTTGCACCCGTGCCACCGCCAGCACGTCGCCTGCGAATCGAAAAGTACGTTTTTGTTTTAACTTGTCGAACGATTATTCGGCACAGAGTATACATTAGAATAGAGAGAATTGGAGCTGTGCGCGTTTTTAAGTGCAATGGAGACATCCCTTATTCGAACGTTTATTTTGATAATATAATATTATTATATTCTTATATTAAATAATATTATTATATATTATATATTATATATAATATAATATTATTACATTACAATATAATATTATAATATTATTTTTAAGTACAATGGAGACATCCCTTATTCGAACGTTTATTTTTATAATATTAATAATATTATAAATATTAGAGAATATAATATTATTATATCCTTATTAATATATAATAATATATAATTAATAATAATACTATATTCTCTAATTTTTATTCGAGCCTCGCAGTTAGTTTGTTATAGTTACCGATTGCCAACAATTATGCACAATTTCGGTGACAATTAGGGAGACATTACCGTATTTTATTTTATAATTATTGCCACTGCTGCAATAACACATTTGACATAATCTTATTATTTCTTAAAACCGCGTTAATATCGTGACCTAATTTTTAGACACATTCACAATAATTAACATTTTTTCCAGATAATTACGTCCACCTTGATTGACAATCAAACGTTTGTGATTTCCTGCTCGAAAGCTGACGTAATTACAGACTGCCATGAAATATTGATGAGATAGTCGAGGCTGTCAATCTTCCAACGACGTGAATATTAATTCGCAATGGTTAAATTAAGGATCGGTGCTTTAAATATAGAGCGATCGAATGAGAAAATTCGTTTCGCTGCCAATAACCAGTATCGCTTACATTAATTGCAAGATTCTAGGGAACTTACACGAAAGAAACATCTTTGCAACAAAAATACTTCTCCTACGATTTATGTATTAAAATACTCGCAAGACATGTTCACAAATTTCACACAAATAATTCTAAAACAATTCGTCGAAAGAAACTGCACCTCTGATCGACAAAAGAAGGGTTAATTAAAAAACGGCTTCGAGTGCGAAGGGTTAATTAAAACGGCGTCGGCTTACCGAAAAGCGCCCAAAAGTCGCCGTGGCTCTGGATCGGGAAGAGCAGCACGTTTCCGACCACCTCGTAGCGGCCTTGAAGCTCGATCTTCGGGAACGCCAGATGCAGATCGAGCCTGTACGACGCGACGTCGAGCCGTGTCTTCGTGATGGAATAATTGCCAGCCCCTATGACGGTAATATTGGAGAAGAGGGCTCGGATGCGCACCGCTCCCTGTCCATTTTCCATGCCGAGCTCCGGGATGATCAGCGGCTCGATCGGCGGCAGATCCAGCTCGGGGATACCTGGGGGATGGAACATCGTCGCGATGGATAAACGATTGGTTAAGAGCGTCGTACAGCATGGAATGGTGGTCTCACCTTTCAGCAGGTACGGCTGCAGATGATTCAGGGTCTTCTGGAAGCACGCCTCTATCTTCGGGTCCGATCTACTACACGGTATTATGTACTCGGCTGTGAAAGATAGGAATCTAGTGAATGAACCCGGCCGTAAACATTCGGCAACAATTATTTAGCTCGCCGCGGTTATTTAGTTCGCGCGAAGTCACGGACCCGTGATAAATTTGTTATGGATAATAAATATTGTATTATAATATTATTATTATAATATTACTATTATAATATGATTGTTATAAATAAACTGTTATAATATAATATTTATTATACTAATATATTATGTATATAATATTATATTATATTATATATTATAATATAATATTTATTATACTAATATATTATATTATATTATATTATAATATAATATTATATTATGTTATATTATAATATAATATATTATGTTAATATATAATAAATATTATATTATAACAGTTTATTTATAATAATAACTGTTAAATATATCCATCGTTGCAATTAAGTAATCGATGTAGTGACAAGTAATGAAATTGCAGATTAAATTTGTGACTAACGATATTGAAAATGGCAGCAACAACTGTTTACTTGTATTAACAAGAACAGGATTTTATAATCGTGGACAATTTATAACTATAAAAATAAACCTCAATCGTATCTCCTCTTCCCAAATTGTCCATCTTTGTGCGCAATCCGAGCGTCAATTAGCGGAGCGTCACTGTATTATGTACTCGGCTAAATCTATCTCTCCTATCGAAAGATATGGATCTAGTGAATGAACCCGGCCGTAAACATTCGGCAACAATAACGCCGCGGTTATTTGGTTCACGCGAAGTCACGCAGCCGTGGCTCTTACCCCGAAGAATTGCGAATGCCTTCCTACTTCCTTCAGTTTTACGCAACCGCGGCCTCTCACTTCCGATGTCTTCGGATAACTCGTCCGATTTTCTAAACGCCCGATGGAATTAATTGTTCGCCGAATAATTAGAATCCATAGTTATGTTACCTAACGCCTGGATAACGGATTGCTCGCGGTGTTTTTTTTTCCTGGACTCGTTTCCTTTTACGGATATTCACCGAGCTCGTCGCGTCGCGATTTCAGTTCGGAGCCGACAGAATTTTACGAATTCTGCGCAAGAGAGAACGTTCTACTCGAAAATTATGTTGCTTCCGGGAACTGACGGGTTCGCGAGGTCGTTTCAAGCAACTTTTTTCTTTGCAGAAATTTTCTCCGCGGCGTCGTTCGCGAATTATCGACGAAAAGCGAGGACCAATGAGAGGTGAGATCGGTCGACGCGCGGCGGCCGATCGGCGGAACTGGGCGTCGCCCGCTCGTTGGCTCGCCGTCCCGCGCCGCCTAAAGTGGTCGATCAATTTTGCGATAGAATTTTGAACGAGCCTGGCAAAATCTGCGAGAAATTATCTACACGGTGGCAATGAAAAAATCGAACCGTGCACATCGTATTTGGATAAATTCGAATTTCGTTGCAACATCTCGAGTTCGACGACGATTTTCAAGGTTAAAAGCTGTTCGCGCCGCGTTCTCTCAATTTTTCCCTCGTTTCGCAAGGTTTCAAGTTGAACGTGAACGAAGGAATACGTCGCTTTGTTTGATTTTTATTGCAAAGTTCGTTGATTTTCGCGAAACTTCGGCGCGACGCGCGCGGCTGCGCTGCCCGGAGACTTCGACGCGTGTGCAGCGACATTTGCGCCACGTGATATGCATTGCCGGGCACGGGCGCAAGCCGAAATTAACCGACAGTGCATGTGCATGTCACTTATCGCGCGCGGAGTAGATGAAGAAACCGTTCTTCGCAATACGTTCGACGGTGTTCCGCAATCGCGTCGAACCAATCGGGCCAGAGAATTGAGGAAAGCAAGCGAACTGGTAAGAACCCGATCGCGTCGGTGCCAAAATTGCTCGCTGTATCCGGTGTTCGACCTCGACCGCTTATTTCTAGCCAAACCGACCGAAGTTTTCCTTCTTTTTTCTTTTCTTTCTTTTTTCACCGAAATCGTGACTGACGTTGCACGAAATGTCGAGAACGTTTTATAGAAAAGACATTGATTTGTGTAGCAGTAATTGGGTCCCGCGAGAAGAAGGAGGGTGATAAGGAGGTTCTGCGTTGCGAAATTGTTCTTTCGAAGGTTATATTTGACGCTCTCTAAATGACGCTCAGATTGCGTAAGGAAATTGATCATTTGGGAAGAGGAGGTACGATTTATAGTTGTTGACAATCGGTAACTGTAAAAATAATCGTGTGTCTTCTTGTTAAATTGTTCGTTTTTGTGGGCAATCTAAGAGTCAATTAGGGAGAATTGACTCTTTTTCTAATACTTTTTCGAATATTTTTATATTCGTACTTAGAATTACAGTAATTATACAGTATAATTACAATATAATTGTCATTCGTAATTCAGATTTCCGTTCTATTAAATTCCGGTGCAATTCGCAATTGCAATTGGAGCACAATTACAAAATACTAAATAATTGAATCACGTCAATTACAAAATACTAAATAATTGAATCACGTCGATTACAAAATACTAAATAATTGAATCACGTCAATTATAAAATACTAAATAATTGAATCACATCAACTAACAACAATTGAATCAAAAATAGCAAATAAAAATATAATAAATTGCTACTGTCAATAACTATAAAAAAGCGAGCCACAAAGCTCGAACAATCGTATCTCCTCCTCCCAAATTGTCCATTCTATATTGCACAATCCGATCATCAATTAGGGTAAACTCACTATATTTATCGCCCTGGGTATAGCCTAATCTACAAAAAGAATGAATTTATAACGCAAAAGCAGCTGCAAAAGCTCTAAAAAGCTATAATGCAGCTGCAAAAGCTATGAAATTTCTCGCGAAATCGAATCGAATAGAAAAATCTGACGACTAGAAAAATGCAGAAAAAACCGCGCCGATTTTGCATATCGTTACTATTCGTGCCACACTATTCCGTTCATCCTAGGAATCTGGACCGTCCGATGCACCGGCGATTACGGTGACGCTTTCACTCGAAACGCTCGTGGATTCGAGGCGAACAGACGAGGAGGAGCGTGTCGTGGGACGAGGATACGCGCCGTAAGACCGGCTCTAAGGCTGCGGTACTTTCTCCGACCGATTGCCGTCGCGATCCTCGACCGTTATGCAATCTCTGACATAACCTTCGCCACGCCATCGAGAGCCGTTACGCCATTCCCGGTACCATTATGTTGTACAGTGACCAACGGCGGCGGAGTCTCGCATAATACGTATAATAGTTCGTGCTTTCGGCCGGCCGTTTTAGCTAAACTAGCCCGGACCGATGGCCGGACGGCTGCCGTTTTGTGCGTAGGCGAGCACGCACCGATCACGGAATTCTGACCACGGCTTCTTCTGTCGAAGTCGAGGCATGACCGTCGAGACGACGACGCGACGACGGGATTGCGTTATCTGGTACGCGGTTGCGTCGCCGCGGCGCGGTGCCTCCGATATTTTGGTATCGCGACACACTGACCCTTTTACGGTTTCACGTAATTCGCCACTCGGAAACGTCGGGATCCGAGCGACGGAAATTGCAGCGGTCGATGCGATTTAAAAGGCCTACGCCGTTTAAAAGGAACTCCTCGTTCGATAATTAATATAATAGAATTAATAATGTATTATGTTAATGATAGAATTAATAATATATTATGTTAATAGTAGAATTAGTAATATATTATATTAATAGTAGAATTAATAATATATTATATTAATAATAGAATTAACAATATATTATATTAATAATAGAATTAATAAAATTCTACTTCTGCTTTCGTCTCAACGATATTTTTTTCGGAACGCGCCAGGACAGTCCTCTTTCAATGATCTCTATTTAACGCTGTTTTTTACCGAAGGGATGTAATAGCTTTTTATGATTTTAGTTGTTTCAATAACTGCGATAATTTTGATCAGTTTAATAATTTTGATAATTTTAAATAATGATTTTAAATTGATCAGTTTTAACGACGATCTTCTGATATGTTCTATATTTTTTATGTAATCGCTTCTATAGATAATAGAATAATGATGATGATAATAATAATAATAATAATAATATAATACAAAGAATTTTGGTGAAAATAGCGTTAATTTTAAACTCTGTTATGGTTAATGATAGACAGATCGAGCTTAAGCGGTCGACAAACCTATTTAGGTTATGTTCCAAATAATGGACACAATAATTTTCCCTAATTGACGTTCAGCTTATTATTATATTATTATTGAATCATTATTATATCATTATATTATTATTATATCATTATTATATTATTGTATTATTATAGTATTATATTATTATTATACTATTATATTATTATTATTTACAATTGCTAACAATCATTAACCACGAAAACAATCCGCAAGCTTCAAATAATTGCACCCTCTCTTCCCAAATTGTCCATTTCCGTTTCCCAGCCGAGCGTCAATTAGGGAGAACATCTTTCTTTAATCTCGCTCTATATCTCGTTTTTATCTCGCTCGTATATCATCGGCGCGAAAGATCCTCTAAGAATTGCCTCCGGTTTTCCTTATTACCATACAAAGCGGTCGATTCAGTAACAGAACACCGATACGGTTGACAGAAAAATGAACGCGCGGTCGGATCCGACTTACAAGGCACCGGAGAGGCATTCGTCGAGCGATCGAACGAACGAACGAACGAGCAAGCGAGCGAGAAAATTCAACCTTTCAGCGCGGTCTGCCGCATTGCGAGGAGAAAATCCGGCTGGCGTGGTGCACGTGTTCGAGAGAAAGTATCACGCATCTGAGAAGCACGAAAAAGGATGTCATTCTAACGGCGAGGCAACCCGGCCGACGTAAACAATAGTCGTGGTAGTTCGACTATTAAGTAAATTTTCGAATTCGGACTCTGATCGATCGGAAAATCGACGCTAATCGATCGTGCGATATACGTTGTTTTAAAAACTGATTTTATTCGCTGTTTTTTTATTCTGTGCACAATTCTCTCGACTTTTTAATGTTTTATCGTGTAAATGTGTTATCCAATGGGGTGACTGCTTTATTTTCAGTTAAAAGAATGAACAAAAACACGAATTTTAAGGCTAGTTAACATCTTTATTTATAATCGAAGCGCTTCGAGTTTCGGCGAATTTTTGTTCACTTTTTCCTTTTAGTTAAAATTGAACGCAAGTACGGACATCATAATAAAAAAATAAATTCAAGAAATATGGCCACGAAATTGGAACTTTTTATATATATTATTATATATATTATATATATTATATTCGATATATATATATAATATATATTTAATATATTTATATATATTATTATCTATATATATTATTCGATGAGTATCGCGTTGAATCATTAACACAAAAAAGAATACAAACTTCAACGCTAGTTATTAACGACTTAATTTCTCTGTACAATTAAAGCGTACAATTTTTAATATTTTTGGTGCACCGAAGGGTGCCAGAACCGGTCCACCCAAACGAATAAAATGAAAAAAAGTCTGGATCGCTTAAAAGCGCAGCCCGAACGCGGTCATCGCGACGAAAGAAATGCTCGCGACCGTGGGAGAATGTATTGTTGCGTGGTTTTTCGGGGCTTTCCAGGCTCCTTCGGGCGTCTAACGAACAAAGTCGATCGGAGCCGCGCCGGGGAACACGCTTCCGCGACATAATCGTTCCCCGCAATTACCCTCCGCGCGCGGAAAGAGAAAGGCAGATACGCTCAATGATCGTAAAAAGAAAATACGCGAGGAATAATCGGCCGCCCGGTGGCCGCCTTCATTGTGCACCTGTTACGTAGCCACGGCGCTGGGTTACAACTTCGCGGCGCATCGTTGCCAGCGAAAAGCGCCGGACAACCTTCTGGGAAACTCTCGGGGTCACGCGAGCGCGAGCGGGCCCCCCCGGATAACATCGGGGCCCGATACCGTTTTCCCGATACGAAAGCGTGCCGATTGCGCAATGCCGTAATTTCTCCGCGATTCGCGCTCAGATTGCGCACGAGAATGGACAATTTCGGGGGAGGAGGCACGATTATTCGAGTCTTGCACCTTGTTGTTGTAATTGTTGATTATTGATCATTGTAAAAACTAGTCGCAATTTATTATATTTTAATTCGTATTTTTTATCTTCAATTGTTTGGTATTTTGTAGTTGATGTGAGTCAATTATTTAGTATTTTGTGGTTGATGTGAGTCAATTATTTAGTAGTTTGTAGTTGACGTGATTCAATTATTTAGTAGTTTGTAATTGACGTGATTCAATTACTTAGTATTTTGTAGTTAACGTGATTCAATTATTTAGTATTTTGTAGTTGAGGTAGTTCAATTATTTAGTATTTTGGAGTTGACGTAATTCAATTATTTAGTATTTTGTAGTTCACGTGATTCAATTATTTAGTATTTTGTAGTTGAGGTAATTCAATTATTTAATATTTTGTAATTGTGATTGCAAATTGCAATTGCAAATCACACTGGTATTTAATAGAATGGAAATCTGAATTAAGAATGACAATTATACTGTAATTATACCGTATCATTACTGAATTATACTTAATTGAATCTTAATTCAATCAGATCAGTGAATTCTCCCTCATTGTCACCTTTTTCACGGGGCTCGTTTTTACTGTCGTTGACAAAAGTTGTCCAAAATAAGGGTTGCATTTTAACATCCACTTTCACATGCAGTATCTATTTTTTATCAGATTATTTATAGCACCGTTTCATAGAAGGGGTTGAAATCGAGGTGTTGTTTCATAATGGGCGCCTCTGCCTTGCAATAATACAATTTGCGTTCCAAATTCACCGAAAATTCGAGCCTCTGAACAAATACATACGGCAATTTTTCCCTAATTCGCGCCGAGATTGCGTCCAAAAATGGACAATTATCTATCAAGAGGAAATACGGTTATTTATATATTATTTATTCCTCAATTTCGAACTATTCTCTTCAATTTAATCTCAATTATTGTTCTCTATATTTTATAATCACCGATTACAAAATATTATTATTATATATTAGTATTATTATTATTATTATTATTATTATTATTATACATTAATATTATTATTTTATAATCAACAATTATAAAACCTCGCCGCAAGATTATTTAATCAACAATCATATCCTCCCCTTTCCAAAAATCGTACACTTTTGTGCTCGATCCGAACACAAATTAATCAGAAGTTACGGTCGAAACGACTGCACCAGAAATCTCGCTCCAAAAGGTCACTCTCCCGACGCTTCCATAGCCGTCGAATTTCACTTTTCGTCTTCTTCTCTCCTCCAACTGTCGCGATCGAACGGAATCAAAGAACGGACGCTTTCCGCCGCGAGATTCTTCGCAGCCGTCATTGACACGGTGACATCGATCTCGGGCCACGTGCTCCCGCCGTACGAATAAATGAGAAATATAATCACGGAAGCTTACGAGTCTCGAAGTTCGGCTCGCCGGGCCCGGAACGATCGCTGTCGGGGTCCTTCTGGCTGGACGCCAGCCAGCCTGACAACACCACCAGCCACACACTAACCAATCCCCGACGCATCCTGCAGGACCTCGTATCCCCGAGGTTAAATTCACCGCGCCTCGAATGCTCCGAATATTCCCTCTTTCTTTTCTCTCCAACGCGGCGAACCGATTCGACAATTTCGTTCCCAATCGAGCCGGTCCCAAAATCGTTGCGGTATCCTCTGCACGGTCCCCGGTCCTCTTTTCTCGACGACGACGATCTTCGGACGCACTTTGTTCGTTTACCGGTTTATTTCGAAGCGATTCACCAAGATTTTCCGGGCTCGACACTGTTTTTGTTTTCTCGGTTTTTTCCTTTTCCTTTTCGTTTTTGTTACATCGGAAAGGGGCCTCTCGTTACGTCGCCGAGACGTGGAAGCGACGGGGGGGATCTCGTTCGAGGATTTCGGAGAGGGGTTTTAAAGGTGACGGCTAGGCGGATTGGCTCTCGTAAACTAAACACGGGCCCCCTTCATATTCTGTCTTATATGCGAGCGTTCCCCCCTACCCGCGCGCAACTTCTACCCGGGCCTTAAACGCCGCGACTTCGCGGCTCTTTCTATTCTCCTCCCGCGCGGAGACCCGCGCGTCTTTGAACGCCACGCGGTTCTTCTCGCTTTTCTTCTTGCTGCCGCGGATGCGGATTTCCAAAAACCATTGTACTATTATATATGTGTCAATATATATAATCTATTCTAATCTAATATAATATAATAAATATAATATAAATTATATTATACATATAATATATATTAGATTATATTATATATATTGGATTATGTTATATGATATAATGTACATTGCATATAATTGTATACAACATAATCTATATTATATATAATATACCATAAAGCCATTTTATTCAGCACTGAAAGGGTTGAAGTTCCCATCTCAAAATCGCAAACGTCAAAACAATTTCATCCAAAAATATTCAAACATTTTTGTTATACTTCTTTCAATTAACGTATAATAACTAGTTCCTTTGTTTTCTGCTTTTATAATTGCTAATTCTATAATTAGCAAAGCAAAACAGTCACGCGGTCCTTTCTAGATTAGATTGAAGCGTCGATTATTATCGACAGGCGTTACATACATCACTAAATCATTTTCGTTCGTTTTGAAAAGTCGAGCCCGAAGACACCATTGCCGGCTGATTGATACACACATGGTAATACTAAGTCACGATTTTCTGTTCGTTGCACAGACGGCCGTGAATACGTAATGCGGTATTGTCTTTTTGAATTGGTCCTTGATGATGGGGCCCCGTGCATTGAATACGCGACAAATTACTCGGAAATATTGTGCGGTGTGGAAAGGCGCTTTTTGCAACGATTCATCGACCGAAATGGATACGATTTTTGCAGCGCGATCGCTACGGGATTCTATGCAGATAATTATAATATAATTATATAATTAATATTTCATTATAATATAATTGTATAATTAATATATAATTATAATATGATTGCATAATTAATATATCATTATAATATAATTATATTAAACTATTTTACGAAACGTCTTAGCTTCTTTCGCGAGACCGATAAAAAACCCTGCGACGACTTTCAAATCGCATAATTGAATTCGCATTCGTCGAATGACGAAACAAACGGAGTTTCCGGTATTTTATTTCATTCTCGGTATTTAATTTCAATATGAGCGACGAAGTTTATTGCAGCTGCTGATAATTGTATCCGCGTTTGCTTTTTCATTTATTTCTCGCAGAAATCGATCAAAAGTATTCCGCTGCCTTAGTATGTATATATATGTACAGGGTGAGCCAGTTACGAATGTGTCTCTCTTTTAAAATGAGCCCACATGGGCGGTACCTCGGCAAATGTCTCGATTTCCACCGGTTGTTTGAACACCTTGAGATTCTTGGCCACTTTACCAATTTCGGGGAGTTCGTGTCACTCTTGCCCAATTTATTGCTCGTTCTGTCGACACTCGAGGACTCTATGATACTCGTAAGTTCATTTTCTTCGGCTGCTATGGCTTTCTAACTTGCTCGACTTTAATCATTAAGCAACCGAAATGGCGACGATCACGCTGAATATTTTAAACGGGGTTTAAACGGGGTATTATTTATATTATAATATATATTTATTATATTATTACATAATAATATATTATAATATATATTTATGTTGTACTATTATAGAATAATATAATATAATAATAATATATTATAATATATATTTATATTGCACTATTATATAATAATATAATATAATATATTATTATATATTATTTATATTAACTTAACTCTATTAATTAACGTAAAGAATTCAATCAACCCTTAATCGTCGCTCGTGTCACTCAGACGCATTTTTAATTGCCTTAGAAAAGCGTGTCCTGTGCGGTGGTTAATTGTAACAGAAATAATCTTTAAATATAATCTTTAAATAGAAACAATTAAATATAAAACAATAATTAGAATGTGAGACAACGATTGAAATACAAGAATATAATTGAAACGTGAAACGATTATCAAAATATAAGACAATAAATAAGACAATAACAAGAGAATAATTAAAATACTTAAATATATATAAATATAAATTAAATAATTAAATTAATCGAATAACGATATTAATATTAATCGTTAACGCGAATTTGTCGATGGAACGATGTTTTCGTCGTACTTACGTCGATTACGAACGACACGAACGATTTTTATATTTACATAAAAATCCGCAGTCCAGTCATGATGCGTCTAGAAGGAATATTGTAGAATAATCACTTTTGTATATACGCGATAAAAATAGTAACAACGACTGATGCGTGCATAAGCAGAATTTACATAGACCAATAGACATTCGGAAGAAAAAAAAAATGAACCGGCAGAAAATAACATATATTCCTAATGGTTTAGACTAAGTGCGTTCATTCCAGATAATGACGCAATAAATGCTGGCTACTATTAACATTTACGAATGATGTTTTGCTGTTTTCTTGTAACACGTTGGTGCTAAACGCTCTCGGTTCCTGCGACGATCGTCGATGTTTAAATCTTCGTTTGATCGCCGAGATTCTAACGTTCTTCTTTATTATCTTTCGGTGGTTAGATTATTTGAATTTCGAAATTAACATGTTATTGTTATATTATAATAATTTATATAATAATCAATATTATAATATATAGTAATTAATATAATAAATATTATATTATAATATCTTATGTGATAAATATTATATTAGAATAGTTCATATAATAAATATTATATTATAACAGTTTAGTTATAATAATTATATATAATAAATATTATATTATAACAGTTTAGTTATAATAATTAATATAATAAATATTATATTATAACAGTTTATATGTAATAATTAATATAATAAATATTCTATTATAACAGTTTATTTATAATAATTGTATATATAAATTATTAAATAACACTGTTAAATATGTCCATCGCTGCAATTAAGTAATCGATGTAGTGATAAGTAATGAAATTACAGATTAAATTTGTGACCAACAATATTGAAAATGATAGCAACAACTATTTACTGTATTTAACAAGAACAGAGCAAATAGTTTAACCATTACAAAGCATGATGTACAAGATGGCAGTGGCCAAAGGTGTGTTGCCTATTTGCAGGCGCTATAACGTGTAACACAGAACGATGCACAAAATAATTGATATTAATTCATATTAAAGGGATGAAACCTGCAGAAGAGTTAAATTTATTAGTAAAAACGTGAATATGATCTACGAAAAAATTAACTTGATTTACAAAAAGAAGGATATGATCTATGAAAAGATTTATTTTCAGGGCAGAAAGATGAACGTGATCCACAAAGGGGTTAATTTGAAGTGCAAAAAGATGCGAACGATTTGCAAAATAATTAATTTCACATTCAACGCTTGTGGCATTTGAAACGTTGCTCGCGCTTCGTTTATAATTAACAATGTCGAGGCGCGTGGAGAATTATTATTCGGAACACGCGGAAGCGGCCATTGTGTTAGAGAAAGTTTTTCATTAACTTTGCGTAATACGATCGTAGTTAAATAATCTAATAAAGCAAGCGATAATTTCTGTCGAATGACTTTAAAAAAAGAAAAGAGTTAACAACTTCGTAGCTTTATGTGGTCGCGTTGCCAATTGTTCCATCTGTTAACAGCCGCTTTTACCACCGGGAATGGAAGAAGAAAAAGGACTCTAGCCGTCGGTTGTATATCATTGCGCGCAATATCCAAAGTTGCCGCAAGATCCCTTTCAATTTCTCATCCGAGTTCTCTAACATTTCTGCGTAATGTCTTTCACAAGATTGTCATTAAACCGGCGCGATATTCCTCCGGTAAAAGATACTGCGAGATTACCGCCGCCCGTGCCGACAAATAATAGCGAGATTATTGCTTTGATTTCGAGTAACACCGTATTTTGTAACGCGAATTTACCGGGCGTTCAAACTGCGTTCGCGTGGCACGTTCGAAATGCAATTTTCAGACGGAGTTGAGCTAATTCAATTATATTGTCATTCAATTGCATCGTATATCAATCACACTGTAATTCAATTGCATCGTACTTGAGTTACATTGTAATTAATTCAATTGCATCGTACTTGAGTTACATTGTAATTAATTCAATTGCATCGTACTTGAGTTATATTGTAATTCAATTGCATTGTATTTCAATTACGTTGTAATTCAATTACATGGTATATCAATTACACTGTAATTCAATTGCATTGTACTTGAGTTACATTGTAATTCAATTGCATTGTATTTCAATTACATTGCACTTCAATTACACATCATACTTCAATTACATTCTAATTCAATCAAATAACCCAAATCTTTCAATTACTTCAATTACCACTTATTTTGATCCCAAGCACAATTAAAAGTACTACGAAATCGAGCACCTTATTATCTTCCGTTACGAAATAATGTTCCAGTTCACAAATTCGTTTAGTTCACAGTTAAGTATGATTATAATTCATGCTCTTCTTCTATTACAATGCCCAAAATCTAGAAATATAATTAAAATTAATAACTGACCTGATCGAACAGTATGAAGCAATTCGCAGCTGTTATTTGCCAAGAAATTAGAAAATGATGTGCGTCATTTTACCGAGCGAATGAACATCGCCCATCTCTTTTCCAGCAGAGTCATTCAAGGACACTAAGCTTCTCCTGCAGAATGACTTCCAGCTTAACACGTGCCATGGTATGGTCAGCTGCATCGAGGATTACAGGCTGTCACGACGAATCCGTGTTCGCATTTGTGTAACTAATTCTATAAAATTAACCGAACTATCGGTTACAAAGAATACGTGGCCATAATCGGGTATCTAATACGCGTTCGTTATTTTATATTACGAAAAATTTTCATTTTGACTGTATCTTCGATGAAAAGTTTATCAATTTTATTATGAAAAGAAATATATTTATAGAAAGATTCTCCAATTTTTTATTGTACGTTTATAGAATAATTCTCGAATTTTTATCGTATATTTAGAGAAAGATTCACCAATGTTTATTGTACGTTTGTAGAAGAATTCTCCAATTTTTATCGTATATTTATAGAAAGATTCTCCAATATTTATTGCACGTTTATAGAAGAATTCTCGAATTTTTATCGTACATTTAGAGAACAATTTGTTCATTCTTGCGACCGATAATATACTCATAAAATAAAATTTCCTTTGACTTCGATTTGTAATGCATTTTACACCGTATAAATGTTTCTTAACATATTCATGAATGAAAATCAATTTTCATCAGGGCGGCAGCAGCACGTCTTCGGGAAACTCCGAGAAGATCGTGTCCGTGAAATTTTTGATCAGCTCGCCGATCTTCTCCTCGAGTTTCGGCTTCACCTCCGCCACCACGGACCTCCAGTTCTCGTTCAGGAACAAATTCATAGCGCCGGAGAGCGTCTGATCGCCGTCGAACAGATTGTCCAAGTGCATGGACGCGTGGTCCATCTCGAAGTCCACGTAAATGTCGCCGACCCGTTGATGGATCAGCCCTGTCGCCTGGTTCCGGTAACGTTGCATCTGAAGAGTGATGATGGCGTCGATGTCCGTGAAGTTGCCGTGGCCCACGCCGTTTCCGGTGATCGGCAGCATCATTATCCTGCCGTTTAGATTGTAATTCGCGATCATGCTCAGCCGCGGGATGTGGAACTTCAGTCTCATGCGATTCTTATCGACGTCGACCCTGGCGGAAGGAAAACTTCTTCAGCGTACCGTTACTCGCGAAACTGCTCCTTTTGAAACGCGATAACTTTTTTAACGCTGGGCTAAGTGGCCTGAATTTTTTCTTAGGCGATAGAGGGACTTGTCCACTGTTTTTTATCTTTTTTAGCTGAGCAGATAGAAGATGCGGGTAATTTTTATTTTGCATAGAAATCAGCAGTTTAGTTATAGTTAGTCTTAGTTAGAAAAACCATACACAAATGTTCGCCTTATTAAAATAAAAGTATATGTTATAGCGAAGAAAATATATATTTACAGAAGAATAGATAGAATATAACACATTGTTTATATCGCAATATTGTTCTTATTTAGCGCGTGTGAGAAATAAAAAGAATAAGAAATTAGCAGAAAAATAAAGCGAAAGAAAAGAGAAAGCGTAAAAATAAAATAAAGATAAAACATTTAGAAATGACAAAAATATATAGTTAATATTTTTAATATAGTTAATATTTGATATAGTTAATATTATTTTTTTTCAAATTATCTTCCACTTTTTTAAACTGTTGTCGATAAGCGTATCTGTGATTTGTGTACGTACTTTACGTTTTTCGGAACAATATTGGTGCCCTCGTAGATGGAGATGTTCGTGTATTTCGCGTGGATGTAAATCGGCCCGGACGATTGATCGATTTCTATTTCCGACAAGCGCAGCGGTTCACAGGGTGGTATCCGAAGAGCCTCGATGCCATCCTTTAAATATGGTTTCAGCACGATGATGTTCTCTTTGACGCAGTCGTTTATGTTCGGGTCAGTTCGATGACATATCTTTAAGTATGACGCTGGAAATCGAAAGAAAAATACCTTTAAAGCATTCTTGACATTATATTGTTCGTTTCTCGATATATATAATATATAACATTACTTTAATATATATTATATCATATTATAATATGTATACTATATTATTATAATATAATCTATTATTATATTATATTATAATATTATATTATATTATATTATAATATTATATTATATTATATTATAATATTATATTATATTATTATAAACAAAGAATACATGTATATTGTGAACAGATAAATTCAAGGTTGACGAAATCAACACGTAAGTCTGACACAACGACATGAAACGTGAAAGTGGCATGTTGAAAACAAGCAGATTACGGCGGATGGCTGCAGGAAGACGGATTTCACCCCTATCATTTATCTCTGCGCGCGGATGTTTACGGAACAGGTTTTTGCAAATTACATGCACTTTCCTGAGCGTGGTTTTCAGCAATGCGAAAACGACGAATCGTTTCTTTTTAAAAGGGTGTTATTTGCCGACGGAAGAACATCTTTTGCCCATTAGGGTCAGCCGAATCCGAGATACACGCGTTACAAATTGGTCGATCGATGATCGACGCGAGTCGTTGTTGATTGAGCCGGGCAACTATACTTATCGGTGATCAGTATCGTTTCGAGATCATGGTCCTGGTTTGTTTATTAGTTACACGATGCCGCAACAAATATCATATACCATTATTATTACATGCCAGAAATATTGATACCATTATATTTTATTATACATTATTATTATACTTTATTATATTATATTAATTTCTTATATAATATTATATTTATTATTATTATAATATTAATATATATATTCGTCTTTTTAGAGGAATTGTTTAGGCGTTATTGTTCTCAATTATGTGAGAAATTATGTAAGGGAAAAAATGTTCGCCTCGACGGTGCAAATATTATTTCACTATTGACTATTATACTATAATATAATAATATTATATTATATTTATGTCATCATAATATTTATGATACGGCAATGTTACTATTATATTACCATAAATTCATGTCTGACGTTTCCGTGACTCACTCAGCATAATCGAACGTTTCATTTGCAACGATCTAATGGAAATTCTGTTATGCGCACTTGAAATTCAGGAATTCGTAATTGGAACGCATGCATTTAATTCGCGACGAGTCGCACAGAATCTCAGAAGCCAGTGCACGCTTCAAGTATTTAGGTTTATTGTACGCGCCGCAAGCTTTGTTCGTTCGCAACGTTAAAGACAACGTGAAAATCATTTGTCGCTGAATAAGCAAACTTTATGGCGATGAGCAAATTTTTGTTCAAGGTCTTATGACTTAATAGCTTACAGTATTAAAGTGTTAATATTGTAAATAAATACTAAAATACTACATGAACAAACGTAAACTGTTAATAAACTGTTTACGGTATTTTACGGACGTTCCTGCATATGTAATTAATACTATATCAATAATATACATGTATATAGTAATATAGTATATAATAATATAGTATAATATTATAATATAATATAATAATACAGTATAATATTATAATAATATAGTATAATATAATATCACAATATAATATTATAATATAATATAATATATATAGTATAGTGTAATATTATAATATAATATAATAATACAGTATAATATTATAATTTAATATATATAATATAATTTAACGTATTGCAACGTAATATAATAAAAAACATGCGCTACTTACGAATTTCCAGTGGCTGCAACCCATCGCAGAGGCGACATGTCGCAAAGAATATTACAAAGCACCAGTGGACTCGCATTGTCACCACGACGACGTTCAATCACAAAATAACTTGAAATTGAGTGCCATCGAGGATGGTGAACGTGTCATCCGATCGACAATATGCTGACACTGTCATATCTCTAAGTGTCATTCGCTTCCATTTTTGGGTCACGCGAATTGCTTCGCGCAAACTTTATTATTGCGCTCCCTACGTTTATGCTAATGCGACAGGCAGAGGTGATAAAAAATAAAGACTGCCTAATTCAATCTCAACGATTGCTGTCATTGTCAGAGTTGAATTCTTCTACGCGAAGAACACCGACCGACGATATAAATAAATAAATCCTCGTGTTTAAATATTTTGTCGTTGAAAGGGAATCCTAATGACGATTGCAATTATTGAAATTAAAATAAAACGTTGATTGGTTTGTTCGAAAAGTAATTGTCTTTCTTTTTCGAGGAAGAACGAACGGTGATTTTGTTCATATTTGCAGGAAATTATATTCGACGACGAATGGAAGAATGAAATTACTTTTCAAAGTAAAATTAAATGAATTGTATATTTTATTTATTTATTTATTTCAATTTATTGCGTCAGCAGAAAGGTGAATATGATCTAGAAGTGACTTAGAAGCGATTAAAAGCGATTCAAAAGTAATTATACTTATACTAATATAATTTGAGTCATAAGACTCGACGTTTTCATAAGCTGTCAAAAGTCAACAAATTTATTCACAAGTCAATGAACATCAAAACTCAATAAATAAATCAAAACCGCGATTATTGTCACTCTCACGTCACAAATAATCAATACTAAACACACTAAAAATTATGATATTCATTCCAACAACATTCCCCACTACAAAATCTTAAATTCCTGTTATAAAACACCGCAGTATTTGGGCCGTCCGCGGTAATACCTGCACTCACCCCCTAAAACATACTCATAACTTTAAAGAACACACCAATACTAAACACACTAAAAATTATTATATTCATTCCTACAACATTACATAAATTTCTCATATAAAACACCGCAGTATTTGGTCCGTCCGCGGTAATACCCTCACTCACCCCCTAAAACATACTCATAATTTCAAAGAACCCGCCTCGACGAGTGTTCCACAGCTTCAACAGATCCACCAGTCCAGATTTAATCCATTTAAATCTGTCGGCGACGAAGCATACCGCAGCCACAACTATGTACATTTAAGACAACGCGATTACGTAACCGTCGCCCGGCATGTTCGCATGTTCGTTTGGGCCACACCGCGGCTCTCCGCGTAAGGTCGGGTAAGGACCTTGCCCCCATATAGCGGCGCAACGAGATCAGGACTTAGGGGAGCGATGAGCGCGGCGCGATCGCGCGAACAAGGACGAACGGTATCTTAGATAGCCTAGATATATCTTCGTTCGCCTAGTTAACATGTGCCGAGACCGGCTGGTCCATGGCCCAGATCGAACGCCCTTCCACGCTCGTATAAAAACCACCGTGACAACCGCGTCGTCCACTCGCAATCGCGGATGCCGCAACAGTTGCACGGAAGACCCACGAATTTTCTTAACCGCGTCGCGCATCCTCCTCGCCGCGCATCAACCCCGCCTGCCATAATAATGGACTGACAACCTGGCGGAGGCAGAAACCGTTCGCCTGGACAGCAGAGTGTTGATCTGCGGGGCCATCTTCTGCGGCCTGTTGATCCTCGTCGCGATCGTGATCGTCGTGCTGCTGGTGTTCAAGCCGATCTACATCCTGGAGATGTAGAGCCTCCTCTTCGCTGCATCGAAGCGCCGACAATAATCGAGGAAGATCCAAAGAAACAACCCCGGAGAAGACGATAGAACCCGCGAAGAGATCGGCGGAAGATGTCGAAGACCGCGGGTATAGTCTTCGTAGCCCTGTGCCTGGCGGCCTCGGCGCACGGCCAGGGCTCGCTGCTGACGATGTCGCAGGAGTTATGGTCGAAGCTGCTGTCGGGCGGCTTCTCGAAGGCGGGCAAGCTGGACCCGTTGAGGGTGCCGGTGATCAAGGTGGACCAGTCGGAGGGCGACACGAGTTACAGGATCATCTTACGGAACGTGGAGATCACTGGGTTGAATGGTTCGACGGTGGAGAGCATCCACATAGCTAAAGGAAGATTGAAGTCGAATTTGAGCGAGCTGGAGGCCGGGTACGTCAGCTACAGCGACCTGAGGGACCTGGACGCGATCCGGTACCGATTTCACACTCTGATCAAGGAGCCGAAGCTGCAGAACGAGAGTTTCGAGGCGATCGTCTCCGCTACGAATCAGGAGAGCAGGTTCAAGGCTGCTACGCGCGAGCAGGAGAGCCGATTCGAGAGGCTGAGGCAGTACGATCCCTTCCTGATGAAGATCCAGGCCGACCGGATGCGGGAGCACGTCGATCAGGAGGAAGAGAACGCTTCTAGGGAGTCGAATTATGGAGGATTCAGCATGGAGGGCGCCAGGGTTGTCTCCAGGCCCGAGGTTGCCCGCATGATCATCGGCCAGAAGTACCCGTCGGACGTGCAGACGGTGTACGCTTTGAACGCTCAGGCGGACCCGCGGGCACAGAACTATCGGGCCAAGGAGAACGATGGAGAGAGACCTGGGTACCAAGAGGGCGGTCGGGTCGGGTCAGAATCAGGTACCACGGGATATCAAGAGAGCAGTGGATTTAAAGCAGGATCTAGTCCATCGGGGTACCAAGAAAGCGGTCGATTCAGGTCGGAATCAGGTACCACGGGATATCAAGAGAGCGGTCGACTCGGGTCGGAATCAGGTACCACGGGATATCAAGAGAGCGGTCGACTCGGGTCGGAATCAGGTACCACGGGATATCAAGAGAGCAGTCGATTTAAACCTGGATCTAGTCCTTCAGGGTACCAAGAAAGCGGTCGATTCAGGTCGGAATCAGGTACCACGGGATATCAAGAAAACAGTGAATTCAAGCAAAGACCTAGCCCTTCAGGTTATCAAGAAAGCAGTCAATTTAGACCAGGATCTAGCCCTTCAGGGTACCAAGAAAGCGGTCGACTCAGGTCAGAATCAGGTACCACAGGATATCAAGAGAGCAGCCGATTTATACCAGGTTCTAATCCTTCAATTTATCGAGAAAACAGTCGATTCAGGTCAGAATCAGGTACCACAGGTTATCAAGAAAGCAGCCAATTCAGACCAGAATCTAGTTCTTCAGGGTACCAAGAAAGCAGCCAATTCAGGCCAGAATCTAGTTCTTCAGGGTACCAAGAAAGCGGTCGCTTCGGTGACAGAAAGGACGAAGGGGGTTACAAGGACGTTCAATCGCAAAGAAGAGCCGGCTACGAAGCCAGAGGGGAAGGAGGACGCTACGAGGATGTTAGATCGCAGGGAAGGGAAGCTTATGGCGGTAGAAGGGTCGGTGATAGGTACGAGGACGGTCAGACCGCGGCATCCGAGAATTTCGAGAGCAAGGTTAAAGGACCAGGGGAGCCGGTGTACCAAGGGCGCATAGAGAAGCAGCCTGGTTACATCGATATCGTATATGCGGATGGACAGAACGACGGCAGCATGAAGCGATTTGGAAACAGGAGGATCGAGTCGAAGGAGAACGCTCGCGTTTATGGCGTTAAGGAGATTCCTAAGGTTATTGTTTTCGACTTTCTCTTCCTGGTGACTTTCGAATTTTAAGTATGTGTGTGTAGTTAAGTATAATATATATATATATATATATATATATATATATATATAATATAATATAATATAATAATAATATATATAATAATATAATATAAGTATATACAGGATGCCCCAAAAATGTCTCGAAATCCGAAAGTAGGGGATTCCTGAGGTGATTCGAAGCAACTTTTTCCTTAGCGAAAATGCGATCCGCGGCTTCGTTTACAAGTTATTAACGAAAAACCGTGACCAATCAGAGCCAATGAGCGGAACCGGGCTCCGCGCGCTCGTCGGCTGGGCCGCCGCGCGCCAGCCGAGCTCGCCTCTTATTGGTTCAGTGTTTTTCGTTAATAACTCGTAAACGAAGCCTCGGAGAACATTTTCGCAAAGGAAAAAGTTGCTTCGAACGACCTCGGGAACCTCCCATTTCCGGATTGCGAAACATTTCCGGGACACACTGTATAGTTGGAATGGATTCTGACGTATGGATTCGCGCAGGATGTTCTCGAGAAGAAGAAGATGCTGGCCTACAACTGCACCGATGGCGAGCCCCTGACAAAGAGAAACGACGCCGTCAAGGCCGCCCTGGAAGCAAAGACCTTGAAAAATCTGGACAGATACGCGAAGAACTACCAGGAGAAGCAAGGCTTCTTCGAGGAAGGAATGCAGTTGGTGTACCATTACGGAGGAATGGGCAACGACACTGTGGACGGCAAGGGTGCTCCAGGGTCGCGGCAGAAGCGCGCCTCGAAAGACAACGAGACCGACGTAATCGACTCTTCTCTTCTCTTTATTCACGTTAACTTAGTCATCTTATAAAAAATCCTCCTTATAAAATAAACAAATACGGATCTGAATAAATGTGAAAATTGTGCTTCCTTTGAATTGCTTCTCAGGACGACGTGATGCACGTGATTTTGAAAATACGCGCGCCGAATCTTCGCATCAAGTCCGATTACGAGTTGACCGGCAAAGTGGGCAAAGAACTGGTGCGAGGAAATGGACGACTCAATGGAAACTTCAGTAGGCTATGTTTTTTTTTTCAATTTCTCGATTAAACGAGCTGCTTTTTACTTCGGTTTACGGAGACGTCATTAACGTGTCGTCGTTATTTGCAGCCGAACTGGTGGGAGACTTCACCATAGAACTGAAAAAAACCAAGGACCAAGGTGCGCTAATGGTGCGAGCGGCCAGGAGCAAATTGAGGGCGAAGGATCAAAGGGTTGACTTCCAGGGGATGGACGAGAAAGGGCCGGTGAAGTCGATTCTCAGTCATGGTGAGTCTGCTTTGTTTTTTATCAGATTCAATGGAAGTAATAGGCGAAAGGATTTGGCAATCTTTTCAATTCTTTAACTGTGGTTAGTGGCAGAAAGTAGTCTAGTCAATGATTAACCATTGTAATACGTTAATTGTTATAATTAATAATCGCGAATCATTAATCTGATCACTTTTTGCCTAATTATTATGAATTAGTTATGACAACCGATGAGTTACAATCGTTAATTATGAACGTGATTAATTATTGTTCGATTATTATAAATTAGTTGAATTCTGCTTTTAATCCGGTGTATTTAATTACGTCGTTTATCACTCGAAAGACGGATCTTCTCGGTAAAAATATCGGAATGACCAATAAGAATGAAGAAAGTTATTTAAAAAATTAAAATAAAGAAAGTTAAATGATATATTGAATATATATATATATTTTATCTATATAATATGTTGAATATATATATTATTTATATAATATATTGAACGCATATATTATTTATATAATATATTGAACGTATATATTATTTATATAATATATTGAACGTACATTTTATTTATAAACATAATATATTGAACATATATATCATTTATATAACATGTTGAACATATATATCATTTATATAACACATTGAACATACATATTATTTACATAATACATAACGATGATGTATATATATAATGAACAGATATGTACATGTCGTCGTTTAAAAAAGAACGTGAACACAAATAAGCAATCGCAGAGATTTCCTCGCAATTATTAATCAGCGAGCGGGAAACGTATTTGCTGTTAGTGCCGTGATAAAAAAAAAATATGATCGGTGAGTCACGGTGTACAGTGCACGGTCTGAATGCGAATGGGCGACAATGTGGCCGGTTCAGGGCGTTACGTAAGCCTGTTTCGTCTGTGTTCGTTGCGTCATTGTGGTAGTGGTGTTCTTCCGTAATTAGCGAACGGCAAAGGAAAACGACGACGGAAAAGGGGAATTTTGCTCGAGGGAAGGAAGCCTTGTCAGCCGATCAGAAAGTTTCTGTCGACGCGGATGAATCGATATTCCGTTGGCACGATTATACACGGCGTGATATGAAGAAAGTGAAAACGCTTCGATCGCGCGTCTAATTCACCGATGGAAATAAAGAAAATGTTCACCGATCGATGCGACTCGCCGAGAACCACGGACAAATACAAATAAACGAGCCAGGTTAACTAAAAGTTTCTTCGAAAAAAAAAAGAAAACAATCAGCAACTGAATCGCGTTTATTGCTCGAGTCGAAGCGATTTAATTGCGAAATGTCAATGAAATTGTTCGACGATCCACGTGATTGGAAGATTTCAAGTTTTTCGTTACATATAACAATTACGAACATATGTTTTTTCTTGCAATAATCGTCATTGATCACGGAAATTCTGTTTCGATTATTTATAATAATTATGATAAGTGGTGATACACTGTTTTGGTTGCTCGTAATTAGTTATCATTAGGCCGCGGTTTTTATACGCGTTCATGGCAAAATTGAGTAGTCGAAATATAATATTATGAAGATAGAAGCAGAATTTAACAACATTGTTAGACTATTTGCAACTGATTAAAATAATGAAAGGGAACAATTTATTTTCATTTAATTTCTGCTTCTTGCAATCGTCTTGGAAAATGTTTTAATTTCCATAAAGATCCACGGTCCAATTATCTATGGACTGCTTTTGTAACATTTATTATTTTTCTTCGATGCTTATTAATCGAATCACCGTGTATACGTGTTTACACAGTCGAACGTCGTCGTGTCACGCAATTACATAAAGCGCAGGGAGAGCCTGACGGATTGAAAATTACTTTCTTTCGACTTCGACGTTCAAGCTCGACTCCCAAGCCTGATTTTCCCGTTAGCGGCGCTCGCATCGGCTCTCCACGCGTTGATGTCTCCGATAGCGCGAACGGTCTTCGAATACTATGTGAACAGCGAGAGCTGTTTGACGTTAAATTTGACTGGGAATATTTGTCATATTAATATCTATAATTTCAATTAAATCGACGGCTATTATACAGACACGATGATGCTTCGAGTAAATATTATATACATATAATATTAATAATAGTATAAACGTTATTAATAGATAATAGATTAGCATATATGAACATTATTACTGTAAATATTATTAATGCTAACATTATTACTATAGAGTAATAATATATATTATTACTATAAAGTAATAATGTTAGCATTAATAATGTTTATAGCAATAATGTTAGCATTAATAATGTTTATAGTAATAATGTCAGCATTAATAATATTTATAGTAATAATGTTGGTATTACTAATGCTTACAGTATTAATGTATATAGTATTAATAATGTTAATATATGCTAATCTATTCGCATATATAATATTAATAATGCTATTTACCTAAACATGTTAATCTATTTATATGTATATAATGTTAATAATGCTATAAAAATAATTGAATAATTTAATCGAATTCTATTTCAAAATTAATTACACATAATTCCATTTCCAAGTGCTTGCAGTATGGCACTTGAAAATTTCACGCAATGTAATTCTATTTAAATTTTACAGATAATTGTAATTAATTCAACAGAATTCGATTAATTAATCATTTAAGTACACACTGAGTACGTTAAAAATTCTGTAAAAATTATTTAGCTTCAAAGAACAAAATAATTAGAAACGATGACACAAATTTAAATGACATAATAAATATTCGCCGAATAAATATTCGCGAGTAAATATTTGCGAATAAATATTTCGCAAAATTAATTATATTATATAATTATGCATTAGGATAATATTTTTCAAAACCGACTTTCCTCCGTTTTTTCGACGGAAACCGACCATCGCGCCTCGCGTCGTAGAAACAATACCAAAAAAAAAGGAAAAAGAACAGCTCGATTCGAGTAGTATAGTTTCCACATGAGAAATTTTAGCGTTTCATGCGTTACGGCCGCGCATAATTCCCCGCAAACAGGAAACAAAGGAGGAAAGTAAAAGTGGCCGGTGCACCGGGTGTATCGACGTCGATCGATGATCGCGGACGAAGTAAAAGTGTCCGCTTTCTGCGGCAGCGTTCCATTACACCCCCACAATGATCGGTGATATCGATTCGCTTAATAGTATGCTCACGTTGACTTTCGTCCGTAGGTCTGATGGCCGCAGAAGCGGTCGCCGCCATGCTGGCCGACGATCTGGCGACCAAGGCGCTCAACGACAAATCGGCGGACGCGATGATCTACAGAATGTACAAAAACCTGCCGGTCAGATCATAGAGAGAGAGAAAGAGAGAGAGAGAGAGAGAGAGAGAGAGCTCGACGCGCAGCAGCTGGACTTCTTTATTTTCTATTTCGACGTCGACGAACAATTCGCTTTACAGTAATGTCTCTCTAATTGACGCTCGGATTTTCCCCAAAAGTGGACAATTTGGGAAGAGGAGATACGATTATTCAAGCCTCGCGGTTTATTTTTGTAGTTATAAATTGTCCACAATTATAAAAACTTGCCGCAAGGCTCGAACAATCGTATCTCCTCTTCCCGAATTGTCCAATTTAGTGGACAATCCGAGCGTCAGTAAGGGAGACATTACTGTATTTCGAGCGACCGCGTGAATTCATGGAACAATTGGACGCCGATCGTTTCAGGAGAAACGCGTCGGCGCTCGACGTTACGGGGTTCCCCATAAAATCTATAATTTATTTGATCGTTTAGAAAGTCGATGCTTAATAATTATTTGCACCGAATACGTATGTATCGTACTGTTGACACGTTAACCAATAACCGCACGTTATAATTTATCGACTCGCACGATTATTTATTTCTCCGTGCATCCGACGCAGAGAAGAGACTACCATTCAATTTATTTATTTAACCTAGATAGCATTTAGTATAGAGATGTTATAATTACAGTCACACATGTTTTACAAATAGGTGCGCGCGAACGCGAGAGAGTAATCGTAAGTAATTTATGCAATTTATATACGTACAGTAATGTCTCTCTAATTGACGCCCAGATTACGCACGAAAATGGGCAATTTGAGGAATTTGTCCACAATTATAAAAAACGAGCAGCGAGGCTCGAACAATTGTATCTCCTCTGCCCAAATTGTCCAATTTAGTGGACAATCTGAGCGTCAGTAAGGGAGACATTACTGTACATACACATATACATATATATATATATATGTATACGTTGAAGCCGTTGAAGCCGTTTAAGCCGTGAAACCTGCATTTATCTTTTTCTTTTTCTTTAATACTAATCGAATGAGACGAATACATTCGTTGCAAGTTAAGGATCGCGTGGCTCGTGTTGCTCCAATTACGGTGCAGCGATATACGTACGTACGTACGTATACGTAGAAGCGTACGGTACGATTTAAAAACAAGTTTCCACGCGTTACGTGTAGTTTTACACCACACGCGTCACTGTTCGCGGAACCAGTCGGGATCCGTCCGATTTTACATAATCGCATTTGGGAAATTCAACGTGTGTTGCACCACACCGCCGATGGTGTTCGGTGATAGGGAAAGTAGCCTGGTTAAGTGTATCAAAACGCGGATGAATACGGCAGAGCTGAGAGACTGGATTGACCTATACAATTGATTATAGCACTGCAATGTAATAATATTCGATGTAATCGTGTTGCTACAACTCCGCTCCTTTGTCTTAATCGTTAACGTTGATATTAATTGTTGTTATTGTCGTAGCTTAAGCCTAATATATTCTGCATTAATATACATATGCATATACATACATAAATATGTACTTATATACACATTTATACTATACTGTACTATATTTATACTATACTATATAAAAATTCATAATATAATATTATATTTTATAATATTATAAATTATATTATAATATAATACTATAATATATTGTACTATACTATATATACTATGCTATACTAAATATATACTATGCTATACTAAATATATACTATACTATACTATATATATTATGCTATACTAAATACATACTATATTATTATATTATATTACCATATTATATATATACTATACTATATACTTAATTATTGCTTAATTATCTCAACACAATATATTTTATATTATAATTGTCTAATAATAATAATAATAATAATAATAAAAGTCATCGATCTATCGATCACCGACTAAATAGACGCGACAGCGCCACGAGACACTGAATGAATGCGATTTCTTCTTGCAGCACGAGCCGCGCGGTAAACAAACAATTTAACGCACCGTGACTCTCCGCAAAACAATATCGCGTGAGTCAACGATGTCGATGACCGAAATGCGGCCGGCGAAACATTGCGAAACATTTCATGTACGCGGCGATCAAATTGCTGGCCACGAATTCCTCGACGGTCTGGCATGGGTTACGCGCGCGCCCATGAAGATATTGCTTCTTCAATAATCGTCTTCGAGAATCTCGCGACTCGACTCGACTCGGCAGGAAACGGCGGCCAGAATTCCGGCGAAGGACGGCGCGGCGGCAGCTATTAGATTAATGGTAAATCATTGCTAGGAACTATCGTACGAGCGGTCGCCGGAAGAAATTACAACACCGGAGGATCGTGATTAAGGCGGCCGCGATTCTGAAGATGGGAAAAAGAATCGAGAAACGGGCGAGAAACGGAAGTCGGCCGAGCGACGACGAAGGATACAGTAATGTCTCTCTAATCGACCCTCGGATCGTCCCCGAAAGTGGCGAATTTGGGAAGAGGAGATACGATTATTCGAGCCTTGCGTCACGCTTTTACAATCGTGGACAATCGGCGATTATAAAAACGGGCCGCAATTTGTTATATTTCAATTCGTAATTCCAATTCGATCGCATCGTATTCGTAATTAACGCGATTCAATTACTCGGTATTTTGTAATTGTGCTCCAATTGCAATTGGATTGAATTGATCAATTGCAATTACAAACCTTGCGGCTTATTTTTATAGTTATAAATTGTCCACAATTATAAAAACGAGCCGCGAGGCTCGAACAATCGTATCTCCTCCTCCCAAATTGTCCATTTTCGTGCACAATAGGCTCGCCTAAGAACGCGAGCCAGAGTCGGCCGAAAATTCTGTCCGATCAAAGGTCTCGCATTCCGGATGGAACGCTCTCACCGTGTCGCCGGCCGAACTTCGGCGCTTTTACTTTTCCCGTGACATAATAGCCCGTTAAAAATGCAGAAGAAACAAGAAAGGCGCGCGTGATGCAACGAAAACGGGACGACTCGCCGGAATTGCAACGTCTATCGGTCCCACGCGAATTTTCATCCCTCGCGTTTCATCTCTTCGGCTCCGCCGAAAGCGATTCCGATTGTACGGAACAGGGCCGCGGATGGAAAGAACATATAATAGGGAAGAGAGAAACGAAATCCTGACCTACGGTCCGATAGTTCAAGCAACGGGGTCGAATTATCGACGGAGAACGAGTCCTGTTTTGTGTTGCGAGCGTGCGACGGCAAACGGCCGGCTGGCTACGGCCCTGACTGAGTTAAAAGGAGGCATTCTACCGTGATAAATTCACCAACTACTCGACGGTGGAGGGGAATATACACAGGGAGAAAGTGGCCTTAGTTTATATATACCCAGCAAGGAGGGCCATCGCACGCATTTTCAATATTCCTCTCGGTAATTGCGATATCGCGTTTAACCGGCACGCAACTCGCGCACCAACACCATGATCGCGTTCCTCGGGCTGTTCCTGATCGCTGCCTGGACCGGGGATGCCGTCGCTGAACTTCGTAAGTACGATTCTACCACCTCGATCACCTTTAACCCTTTGCGGTACTACTTTGGGCGAGTTTGACTCGTGATGGGAATTTTCTGGGAGTTTTTCGGTAATAAAGATATTTTCAGTGATTTCCAGCGATGTTTATCGTTTACGTTGAATTGCGAAGAAAATTCTGCTGTTTTGCCGTCGATATTTAACCCTTTGCACTCGAGTGGTGACTCAGAGGCACCATTAAAATTTGTTATATCTTTGTTTCTAAGATAAATTTTATATTAACAAGGTTTGAATCTAAAAAATTGTTAAGCATTTTGTCGTATAAAATACAAATACTATAAGTTAGACACATGATTTTATATTTACAGTTAAAATTGCTTCGAGTGCAAAGGGTTAACCTTATGTTAACTTATGGAAGAGTTTTGTTGTCTGGCAATTTATCGATAAATTTAATAGTGTGAAGATTCTTTTGAAAATTGTGCGGCAATTTTTAACGTCGTATCAGAATCGCCACTCGAGTACAAAGGGTTGAGCGTTCAAGTAAGAGTAGATTTTAGTAGCACAGTAAATTTAAAAGAATGGAAATTTAATGGAAAATTATTAAAAGATACTCGTTAACCCCTTTAGTAAAAATTGTCTTAAATAGAAACGATTAAAACGAGTCTTTTGGCAGCTTCGGTAAAAATAGTGAAAAAATGAAAATCAATTTAAATAGTTTGTAAACTTTGTTCGCAATAATTAATATAATATATAATAATTTCAATTACGTTAAGAATTTATTTTTTAATTTCAGTGTAAATTAAAAAGGATATTTCTGGACGCACTGATTGGCTCTTGAACCGTGCAATATGTATACGTGTGTCAATCAAAGTTTATTTTAACAGATTTTAAGAAGGGGTAATGTCAATTGTGATTGGTGTTTATTATAAATTTAAGTTGTAATGGATTTTTAATAGTAATTTAAATAGAAATTTTCAGTTAGAATACATTTTTATTAGAAATTTAAATAGTAATGCTTTCTTAAAACATTATAAGAAAAATCTCGTTCTATTAGATTAAATTGATGTAAATAACTCGTTAAATTAATTATTATAGAGAAACAATTGCTAATCATCGTAGCTGTGATAAAAGTGTAAAATACAGCTGTTTACTTCATTTAAAACACGATTCTGGTCGAGCAAAAGGTTTATTGTCCTTCTATTTCCTTCTATGTAAATAAATATACACATGGATTGTATACAGGGTGTCTCAAAATTAAATTGCCGGAAAATAGGGGGTTCATAGGGCCATTTGAAGTAACTTTTCCCTTAGCAAAAATGGAATCCGCGCTTCTTTGTTTACACTTATTCTTTTTACATAGAGCGTTATGCAAGACTGCTAATAATTTAACAGCTTCGAGATTGAACATTTTTATTTATTCGGTCATTTTGATTCAGTTTATTCAACTAACTAACTCTGGTTATATTCATTTAACCTAATTAAACAATGTTCGGCAAACGAATGAAAGAACAAAATTGCAGTTACCCTAGAAACAATAGAAAGATCGAATAAATAAAAATAATACAAAGATATTATGAACATTTGATACAGAATAATTATATTCATATATTTTACCTTATTATGTTTTATCAATTAATTAATTAGCGTTGCAAATATTACTTTTATTAATATCATTTTTGCAAGAACAATCGTTGCGAAAGTAGACAAACATAAATGCACATTTACATCGTGAAAAGCGTTGGTAACTTGTTTCAAGCGATTCAAAGAATGTTTCGCCTATAAAGGAAACTTTGATGTTAACGAGACAATCACACATCTTCGTTTTAATCCGATGTTACCAGACTCCTCCGCTCATGCGAAATTGGTACAAGGACGACCGTTGAACAAAAAAGGCCTAGGTGCGTTGAAGCGAGATTAACGTTTCATAGGAGCAACAAACAATTGTTTTTACAGTAGCACATCGAATAAAAAAAATCATACAATTAGGTAATTAAATAATTAAATAATTAAATAGTATAATAATAAATTGAATGGAAATAATTACAACAGAATACGATACAACAAATAGATAATAATTGCAACAGAATACGATACAACAAATAGATAATAATTACAACAGAATACAATACAACAAATAGAAATAATTACAACATATATCTTGATTCTTGAAATTCTGTCTTGCAATAAATTAAATGTTCTTTTTTAAAGAAGCGAGTCAATGCGTTAAACTAAATATTATACAATATTAAAGGAAACATAATATGTAATATACATATATAATAATCATGTAAATAATCATTATACGTTGACAATTAGTAATAAAAATATACCATAATTTCTGTTTACTTAAAATATAATATATTTCAAGTAATAATATAATGTTATATAGTGTTATATTATATACACATATATTTATATTATAATATTATAATAATATTATTATATTTATATATTATAATAATATATTATATTATATCATTATATTTATACTATAATATTATAATAATATATTATATTATATCATTATATTTATATATTTATATAATATTATATAATATAAATATAATAAACAATTCTTTATAGGCAAAGAAAAATGCCTGCACCAAAGTCAAAGCGCAGAAACCACGCAGAAACTCCGTTCTTTCTCCAATAATTCGAAACAATAAATCGACGCTCAAATTACACGTACACACCTATTCTAGTCAGAAATGCATAAAACCCGCAGTCCAGTTATCGGCGAGTTTCTACGAGCGCGGCCTGTTTCGCGCGTAGCCTATTATAGAAAAGCGCAGCCCCGCCGTTCGTAATCTATCATTATTGCCTCGTTCCCGGTTTCGCCGGCACGTCATCTAGGAAACGTTTGGTCCCTTCTTGTCGGTCGTTTAGAAATTCGGGCCCGCCAGGCGATAGGTCTCCTTTCACGAGGCCCGATAATAATCGATCCGCGCGCGAGATCGGTCAGTTCCCTGCTCGTTTACAGCCTTTGTACCAGCGATCTATCAATCGCCTGCTCGAAGAGTGGAGCGCCGGAAGAGGGGGGAGGGAATCCCGATCCTTTCTCGCCACGTGGGTTTCCTTCGGATCCGTGCACAGTTACCCGAGAATTCGCTTCCTCTGTCTGAAATTATTTCCACGTTGTTTTAAGGTTTAACGTTACATTATCATACGTCGTTGGACTCGTTACGACACCGGCTACAATATTATGCAATTAAAAATACGTGTCGACGTTTAAAAAACACGGGGCGAGCAGCATTTTTCGTGAAAGAAATTTTTTCATTGAAATTTTGTTTACTCTGCTTTGTAGGAAAGTGAACATTGATCGACTTTTGTTCGAAACATTTTTTCGTAGGTCATCGGGAACGTTTAACAAATCGCGGTTTTGTTTTGAAACTCGATATGTCTCGTATCGGCGACCAGCGCGCTCACCGCATCCGTGTCTTAAAATTATTCCACGCGCGAAAGTTGCAAGAGGTTGCACCTGAACTCGATGTCATCTTTTCAGAAATTGTTTAAGCTTTCTTATAAAAAAAGGTCTGATGCTTACAAATTTGTACAATCTTTTTAAAACTGCTTTCAGTGTTTAAATTGTTGTAACTATTTGTATATTAATAATGCTACTTGTATATGGATTAAAAAAATAATTAGGACTAGATTAAATGCTTCAAATGCACCGGTTGATATATATAAAAGCGTCATTTAAACCTGTTTTGGAATATTCTATAATTAAAACGTTTAATTGTACTTTGAATTTCAAGATTTTGAATTTCGAACGCCTTGTCGCAGCGCGATTTAATATATAGTTAATATAATAATTAAATATACAATATAGATTATATATATATAGTTAAATATATAATATATTGAACTATTATATATATTTAACTATTATTATATTAAACATATAATATATAGTCAATATCATAGTTAAATCAATATTAATCAATATTAATTAGCTGATCAATATTATAGAATAATCGAACAATTTTTGCAGTATATATTATACTTAAGAAATTGAACTTTGGCCGTGGAACGATGCTAGCCAGGCCACAGCGGCATCGAGCGCCTCCGGGACTCTACGTTCGCTGAAAAAAGCCCGTCCGGCCCGTAATTTCACTTTCTACAAGCGTGTGTATACACTTTCAATTTTAGGCTCGGCGTCGAACGCCTGGCAAAAACGCGCTCACCGTGACTTCTTATTTCTTAGTCAGCAGCTAGGCGTCCCCCAGCCCCCCCCCTCCGGTCGTTCAGTCACCTGCCGTTTTCAATGCAGTCCGTTGACTTTTACCTTTTGCTGCCTACGAAAGAATGCAGATTTCGCGCTAGTAAGACGCGCGATGCTTTATAAGCCGCTCGTGTTCGTGTATGGAAAATTGACGGATCCCCGTTTCATTTGACCTCTGGCACCTGGCAATAATTATTATATATTATTATGCAGGGTGTCCCAAAAATGTCTCGCAATCTGGAAACGGCGGGTTCCTCGGATCATTCGAAGCAACTTCTTCCTTTGCAAAAATGTTCTCCGAGGCACCGTTAACGAGTTATCAACGAAAAACGTGGACCAATCGGAGAGCGAGCGCGACCGGCGCCCCGCCCTTGCGCCGTCTGACGCAGCGACACTGGTCGGCGAGTGCGTGACGTCAGCCGCACGCGATCTCTCATTGGTCAGCGTTTTTCGTTGATAACTCGTGAACGATGCCTCGGAGGAGATTTTCGTAAAGGAAAAAGTTGCTTCAAACGACCCGAGGAACCCGCCACTATATAATAAATAATTATATATTAATTATATATTAAATAATATAATATATATTAATTATATTAATAATTAATATATATTATTATATGTCATATATTACAATCATAAACAATTATTATAATAATAGTAAAAACATTCTCTAGGATTTTATAACATCGTCGCAGTGTCCGGTTGACCAATCCAGCCACTAAACCTCTATTATCCGAATTAATTGCAAGCAAAACTTACGCGAATCGTTGGCGCGTGTCTCGCTATAGTATTCTGCCTCGAACTTTCGATTTCTTTACCGATCCATACACGTTTCCAGCGCCCGGAGTGCAGTCCTGTCCTCGAACGAACGACCTCGCGCAATACAACAGATGCGTGCTGAAGCAACTGGACGCGATCACACCATATCTGGCTAAAGGAATACCGTCGCTGAAGCTTCCCGCGCTGGATCCTCTGTATCTTCCGTCGCTGACGGTCGACAGAAATCTGGAGGCGTTGAAGATCAAGGCCAATATGAGCCAGATACGCGTGTACGGCGCGACGAATTTTCTCATCGACGATCTGAAGGCCAACCCGCACGATCTAACCGTGGCGATCAAAGTTCAGCTGCCTCATATACACGTGAACGGCGACTATGATGTGCAGGGGAGGCTGTTGCTGCTTCCGTTGAACGGCGGCGGTAATTTCAAAGGAAATTTCAGTGAGTATTTTGTTAATTTTATAAGTACGAATTTAAGTAGGTAAATCTAGTGGTAGTAAATCTAATAGACTAGAGGACACTGTTTATGTCTGAGACTGCACAAGTCTGTGCTTATATATATAATTCTATTAATTATGTTATATTATATATATTATATAATTATATTAAGGAGAATTTTTTGTTCATTTATACAGGGTGTTATTTGTGGTAATAATAATTAGTGACGCCACGATTTTACTAGCACTTAAGAGAATCTGACAAATAAATGTTGCAATTGCAATGTAGAAAAACTCAGAGAAAATGTTTCATTCAAAATAATCAAGGTCATGTTCATTTCTTTTTAATTGCATAGTATTTTAAAAGGTACTCAAGAGGTACTCTAAATACAATGGTCCTTCTTAAGAATAATATTGACATGTATGTTAATTATTATACATATAGGATATACAATATAATATATATATAACTATATATAATATTATGTATATTATACTGATATGTGCTAATAATATCAATATTAATATTATTATAATATTAATTATTATATATGTACATATATTATTAATATATTATAGTATACTAGTTATTACTATATTAATATAGTATATTATAGTATATATATTATATTATTAATATATATACTAATAAAATATCAATATTAATATTATTACAATATTATACAATATAATTATTATATATGTATATTAAAAAGAAAAGAAACTTCCTGCCGTCTATTATGGACAACCCTGTAGTTCCACTGCGATAAAAATATTACAATCTTACCTTAACAAAATTGTATTATTATTGTCGAGATCCACGCAAGTTTACACAATGTAATTATTGTAATTATTATTTGCCAGCTAACACTGAAGCGCAGGTGACTGCCCAAGGCAGAGAAGTTACCGACAAAAATGGCGTCCAGAGGCTCGAAATCGACAAACTCGTGACGAAAATTCGCGTCGGCGATGGAAACATAAAACTGAAAGCGCCACCCTCGCATAGCGTAGCCGGTAAGTATCTTCTCTCCCACGTACACATACTATACTATTTTTCTTTAATTATCGAAAAATTATCGTACGAAATTGGGTCTTGCGACTCGTACGACAGTTAGACTTTTAACAATTATTTATACCTAGTCTTTGACATTACAAAAATCATCTTGGAACGTGGCGTAACAATTTTAGCGGCGTCTCAGAGTCGCCGCTCGAGCGCAAAGGGTTAACAAGGGTTTTATGCGTACGAAATTGAGTCTTGCGACTCTCTTGCGAATTTTAACAATATCTTTACACCAAAGCTTCGATATTACAACAATTATAACAATTTTAGCGGTGTCCCGAGAGCAAAGGGTTAACAATATATTGCGACAAATCGAATAGAAATCCGTTCGTTCTCGAGAACGCGGCTCTCCGGCGCCGCTACTTTCCATCTGGAAGCGCCCATTGTGCCGAAACTTTCCCCAACGAATTTCTTGTTTGCAGCGGACGCAGCCGCGACCTTCTTCAATTCAAATCCACGCCTGGTTCTGGACATCGCCAGCCCAATCATCGAGGACACCGCGGCGACCGTGAGCAGAGCGCTGGCCGCCAGAGCGTTGGGTGTGCTCACCAAGACGGAATTGCTTCCGTAGTAGTCTCCTCCGACGGTTCTTCCTCGGCTTTGTTGGATCTGTGTCTACGATAGCAGAAACGAGTCGTCTGCCGCAGCTGCGATGATTGTAGTCGAGGCAAAATCGATTGACCGTTCCAAAGACGGGAGAGGATCACCCCTCCCTTCCCCCTCCCTCTCTGCGTTCGCTGTTAAATCTTTTGGATTTATTCGTTGCAAGAATTGTTCGGGGAAATATTGTTCGTTCTTCTTGTTAGTATTTGTTTGTACGCGTCGACCGCAACCATTTGCTTGTGGTAGACGAGTGATAGGCGACGATTAATCAAAAAAATGTGTAATTATCTCGCATCGTTTGCATCGTCGACGAGTTAATTTGTGCCGGTGATTTCGATTATTTCGTCCCGGTATTTATTTTTGTATTCGAGCTTGTTGAAAAGTATTTTTCTATTAGCAAATTATTATGTATATGTGTATTATATAAAATATATATATAAATAATACAATAATAATAATAATATATAGTATGTATAATAACATATATAATATATAATATGTATAATAATATCATTATCATATATTAAATATAATATATAATATATGATGTGTATAATAATATTATTATCATGTATTAAATATAATATATAATATAGGATATGTATAATAATATTATTATCATATATTAAATATAATATATGATAATAATCATATATCATCAAATTTCTATACCATTGCGAAATTTGTTTAACAACAATCGTGAGAACATAATATCTTTTAAATACTTCGGCAACGAAATTGGACAAATTCATGCGATTACTCTTGCTTCAACGGCTGTCCGTCACAAATTCTTTAGTAAACAATTAAACAATGTAAACAATTGCAACATGAAACAAGTGACTCAACTCAGTTAAAAATTTCTTTCAAAATTGCCGGCACATACATTTTGAACGCACAGCATCGTTCGACGCGATGCAGAATATTATTTGTAAAAATACAAAGTCACTTTCCTTTCTTTTTTTATTATTATAATCCAAGCAACATGTAACAAAGGAAACTCTTCACCGTTGAATCGACCAGAATGGAAAGGCGAAGAATCTGATGTAATCAGCGAGGTACACACGCAGGTCCTCGACAAGCCCGACCGGCCAATTTATTCTGCCTCTGGTAAAACGAGAGAGCAGCAAAATTCCTCGATGGTAAAATCGACGGGAGAACAATTTGTCTCAGTCCGAAGATATCGTAATTATGTACACGATATCGTCGATGCTTTAGCTTTTAAATCGTCGTAGAGGCGAATGGGTTTTTACAATAAAAATGATTTGCAACGTCGACGCAGCCTTGGACTCCGTTGTCGATCGATGCATACGCAATGTGATTATCCGTAGACTCATAAGTGATTTGATGTACGAGCAACTATATTTATTCGTTGTTCCAAGTTCGCTATTGTTAGATAATGTATGTGCTACCATATTGTTGCTACCATGATCCTTTGTTTTGTATTCGTTACTTGTACATTCTATTTTGCAGTACGTCAAATAAAACGCCGTGAATAAATTAATTTAGTCTCTCGTTGTCGATGAAACTCGACGCCGCGACAAATTGTTTGAATATACAGGGCGTCCCAAAAATGTCTCGCAATCCGGAAATGGCGGGTTCCTCGGATCATTTGAAGCAACTTTTTCCTTTGCGAAAATGTTCTCCGAGGCACCGTTAACGAGTTATCAACGAAAAACAGTGACCAATAAGAATCGAGTACGGCTGACGCGAGGCGACCCAGCCAACCAGCGCGCGAAGCCCAGTTCCGCTCATTGGCTCGGTCGCCTCGCGCCAGCCGAGCTCGCCTCTCATTGGCCACTGTTTTTCGTTGATAACTCGTTAACGGTGCCTCGGAGAACATTTTTGTAAAGGAAAAGGTTGCTTCGAATGACCCGAGGAACCCGCCACTTTCGGATTGCGAGACATTTTTGGGACAGCCTGTACATTTAGAAGCATTTGTTGCAAGAAGGAAAGATTTGATTGCATAATGAATGTCTCTGGCTCGACGGTACGGCGCCAAGAACGGCGACGCACGTTGCACCCCATTGAGATTGGAGAAGATAAACTGTCGAGCTCCCTTAGTCTCCCCCTCCCCCCTAACAGGGGCACCATTGTGCTCGCCATGTGTTTAGACTTAGGCCACGTGGAGTGCCACCGAGAGCCGCACGGCTGCGTCGGAGAGACGCCGAAAGGACTCTAAGAAATGGCATCGTACAAATCGAGCCCAAACTGAAACTGTAAGACGAGACGACGCTGCAAATGAAACGATGCAATTCAAGTACGATGCAATTCAAACACGATGCAATTCACAAGTACGATGTAATTCAAGTACGATGCAATTCAAGTACGATACAATTCAAGAACGATGCAATTCAAGGTGCCTAATAGTAATGTGTACACTCTCCGACAAAAGTGAATGTCTCCGTTAAATTTATAAAACTAAATACATAAATATATAAATTTACAAAAATTGTTAAACGCGTGCCCCTTATTAAATTAAAAGCAGATATTATAGCGAAGCACATAACGCATCGCTTACACATAACTTATATACGACAATTTATTAATATTATTAATATCCTACAGATCAATTATCTTTTTTAAAATCGTGAAAACATGTTTATTTTTTCTTTTCAAGATCTGGCTGTGCTCGAGACAAAGGCATCTCTATGCAACAGCATCAAATGAATTTGACACGTTTACGCATACTGGCAACCATGGAATGTTATTGATTTAATAAACTAAAAGACTGTCGAGGCTACAGTATTATTTCTAGAAACGTTAATCTTCCGGGAACAATTCTTTCAAGGTGAAGGACTTCGTGACCTTGTTGGCCACGTCTGTGAACAGCTCGGCCAATGAGGTCTCCAGCACTGGTCTTATTTCGTCCAACAGCAACGCGTTGTTTTGATTCAATAGTTCGTTGCTAGCGGTACCTGATTTAAACAAACGAAAGAGAAAAAGGGAATCGTTAAAAAAATAAAAATTAAATATAAAAATTATAATTAATAAATAATAAATACAAAAAATTAATGAATAAAATAATAATTTTTAATAAAAAAAATTAATAAATATAAAAATTAAATATTTTGCTAAAAGGAAGTCTCTCGAATTGTGATCGACAGAAATATTATACTTAGAATCGAGTCTTCGCGGAAGAGATTGCTCAAGTGTAGATCCGCTTTGCCGATGTTTATCTTGATCTTCATCCTCTCGAATGTCAGATACGTGTCCCCGTCTCTCAGCAGCTTGCGTGCTTGCAACACGACGTCGGAGTCGTAGTCGTCTTGAAAAATATAGCAGCGGTGAACGCGACGACGCGACGATAACGTGGCAAAAATTAATTTTTCTCTACGTTATTTTACGCGAATTATTACCGAAGGTGCCTGACAGGTCTCCCGCGCCAGCCAACCGTAGCAGAAGAATCCTCGCGTCGATCTGATACTTGCCCTGAAAGACTAGCCTTTCGAAGGACACCTTGAAGGTGAATCTCAAGTTCTCGACGTCGACCTTCAGATTGTGGACCTTGAACGTGGACGGGCCTGATACCTATTTTCCGAGTGACACAGAACGATAGAATTTTTGGAGTCAGTTATTATATGGGGTGTCCCGAAATTATTATTAATAATAATATAATAATAATAATAAATAATATATAATAATAAATTATTACGGGGACGGAGGGGTTCCTCGGGTCGTTTCGAGTAACTTTTTCCTTTGCGAAAATGCGATCCGCGGCTCCGTTTGCGAGTTATTAGCGAAAAACGCTGACCAATCGGAGAGCGACTGTGACGCTGACGCGGCGGCAGTGGGCCCGAGGGCGGGGCGCCAGCCGAGCGCTCTCAAGCGCTCTCATTGGTCGGTATTTTTCGTCGATAACTCGTAAACGAAGCCGCGGAGAATATTTTTGTAAAGGAAAAAGTTGCTTGGAATTATCTGAGGAATCCTTCGTTTGAAATATAATATATAAAATATATAAATATAATAATTATTTATGGACAAGCATGATTGAGACGAAGCGTTGACGGACGTTGACGATTAAATAAATATCCGCCACTGCGTTTACCTTCAGATCCGTAAGATTTACGTCGAGCCGTGCTCCGATCGGTCCCCTCAACAGTCGAATTTCCTTCAAGTTCAAAGGCTCGATGGCGGGCGCTTCAAGTTCTGGAATTCCCGCTGCCAATCTATCTCGAAGCTGGTCGATCGCTTTCGTGACGCATGCGTTGATGTTAGGATCGTTCTTCTTGCACGGCTTTATGTACGACGCTGCAATCAGTTTTTCCAAAACGTATGCGAGAAATAATAATTATTATTTTTCAAACATTCGCATGAAGTTATTGTTCGTGTTTTTAAGAGTCAGAATTTTCTTTCACTAGGTCATTTCGCTTACATGTGTATTGTAATACGATTATTCTTTGATATATTTTAAAGGTAATATACATATAAGACTTAATTAGAATGATTAGTCCAACGTTAAATTCAAGAAGTGGTAAGACAAACAAATAATTACAAATTTTATCATGCAACGTGATATTTTTTGAGCTGATAGAGAGACGAAGTTTGCTACATTGTGATTCAATTACGTGATTCAAGCCTAATTTTAATTACGAGTGTAATTCAAGTAGAATGCAATTCAAGTACGAGTGTAATTCAAGTAGGGTGCAATTCAAGTACGATGCGATTCAAATACGATGGAATTCAAGTACGATGCAATTCAAGTATGATGCAATTCAAGTACGATGCATTTCAAGTACGATGCAATTCAAGTACGATGCAATTCAAGAACGATGCAATTCAAGTACGATGCAATTTTTTACGTATTTCCTCTGTCACAAATACGCATTACTTATCAAATGACCAGATATTTAAAATACTCACGCAACGTGCCGGAAGCTGAACAGATCAGCGCTGCCATTAAGCTAGAACGAAAGAGAAACGGTATCAAGTTCATTATCATTTAATTACTATTTCCTTAGTAATATCGTTAGTAATGTCGATACATTCACGATCATCTTATATATATATAATCGACTTCATAGAAGTTGTATATATCCATCCGAAATGCAACTCGTCGACAGGGGAAACATAATCGGACGCTCTTCGTTTCGGCGTTAAAGCACATATCATAGTGAAGCATATAACGCATCGCTTACACATAGCTTATATAACAATTTATTACTATTTTCATTGACACAATACAAATCTTTGTTCCACGTTAAGAAGGCTCGCTGCACCCAAGAATGTACGTCTGTGTAACATGTTTCTTAACTTTTGTCGGTAAATACATGGCCAACGGGGCAAGTACAGTCAGCGTATAAAGTCTCCGTACACCTTTTGAAACGAAATAACTTCTTTAAAATTGCACTAAACGATTTAATTCTTGTTTTTTTTTCTAGAATATAGAGAAACTAGTATACCAGACAAAGATTAAAATGCTTCACTTTTAATTTTGCTGTTATTTGAAATGACAAAAAGATCGTTTTGACATGATTTCAATTCGTTCTTTAATTATTTTATCAGAGACTGCAACGGAAATTCAAGAAACGTTTTACGTTGATCTCGGATCTCAATTGCAACAAATTAAGGGTTGCAAAAGTCGCACTTTCGTCACGATTTCGACCAAAAATTATAACAAATCTGCAGTCTGCGATCTCTTAATTTTCGTCACAAGCTCAGATAAACAAGTTGAAAAACGAGACTTCCCTATTTTTTTCTTTTCGTCACTGCAAATAATAGCAAAATTAAAAAAAAGAAAGGAAAGCTTTTGAATCATTTTCTAGTATACTATAACTATAGCGAACTAGTATACTATACTACTTCTCTAGTACACTACTTCCTCCACAATTCAAATCCCAAAAAACCCAATACATCGAGCACGCACTCTCAAAAAATTTAACCGCATTTCAAAAGGTGCACGGAGACTTTTCGCAGACTTTTCTGGCCGACTGTACATCGAGCAAGTTCCCCATAAGCGCGCGCGTATCTTCGGAACGCGTCTCGCTCGACGTTTCCTCCCTTCCAAAAGAAAATCGAAACCGCGCCTCCGCTCGATTTCCGCGGCGTCCCTTTTCCCGAGTTATTAATTAAAAATACAAAAAGCGTCGTTTCACAGGGAACCGTCCACCAGTTCTGGCGACCACTCTGCGACGAATCGGACGACGAAGATCTGTCTGTGCCGTACCATGCGCGAGCAAGGAGAGCGAACATCGCGCGGCCGATCCGGAGGTTCGTTGCGACTAAAGTCGGACCGAAAGACGGGGATGATATGTTAACCCGCGCGATATCCCCCGGCCGGTAGGCGCGCGCGGCAAAGGATTGCTTTATCGCATTCGGCGTGTTGATTGCCTCGTGCCACTTGTCGGTCATTGGTCTAGCACCCGGGTCGGCGGGCAGCTTGTAGGAGAAGTCGACGACGGAGCGGAGAACGGTGCCTGCAGCAGCAGCAGCAGCACGCCGGATCGTTGTCGAATTGGCTACGCGTTTCGCTAGGTTCCGCCGCGATTTTGCCCGCCTTCCACGACGATTTTCCCCACGCCGACCGGTCCCTCTCTAGCTGGATACCGTAATTTCTCCCTAATTCGCGTGCTCTCGGATTGCGCGCAAAAATTGACTATTTGGGGAGAGCTGAGACTCGATTTGCTCGAGAGAGAGAGCTTTGCTGCCTCGATTTTTCTACTTCTTGACAATAAATAAGTATACAAAGGAGCCGCGAGGTTATGGCTTGTGGTTCAATGAAACTGGAATAATTATAAAATAGGTGATGTTGGTTTTAATAGGCAGATAAGTTGAGGACGAAAAATTGGGGTTAATGGATTTTTTTATCTGTAATACACTTGATCGGGCAGCTTTTAGCTAGCTTTTGGGGTTTTTGGAACTGATTTTTCAGTGCTGGGTTATTTATTTAACCTTGTTAATCTATAATTATACTATAATATATAATTATACTATTTAGATAATACAATATAATTAGTACAATTATATTATAATATATAATTATACTATTTATATAACATAATAAAATTAGTACAATTGTATTATATAATATAATTAGTATAATTATATCATATTGTATTGGTAATTAATATATAATTATACTATTTATATAACATAATATAATTGGTACAATTGTATTATAATATATATTTATACTATTTATACTAATTATATTATATTGTATTGTAATAATATATAATTGTACTAATTATGTTATAATATATAATTGTACTAATTATATTATAATATATAATTATACTAATTATATTATATTACATACAGCATAATATATATAATATATAATATAATTATATAATATAATAATTTATTGACCTATAATTACGTAGGTTAAGAACCTTCTCAGCAGACCTGATAAACATTAACAAAGGATGCAAACAAAGGTGTAATATTACATACTCGCAAGAGTCTTTTTCACATCTTTTTTTGTATCATTCCAACTAAAAGCAAAATTAGGAAAAAGCATTTCAGTGTGTACAATTTTCATCGCTTTTTTGGGGCGGTAGAGTGGGGAGGGCGGGGTGGCAGAGGGGATTACGCCGCGAATTATGCATTCGGGCTGGCATTCCGCGAGGAACTCGGTCGAACAGCCGCAGAAAATGTTGGCGAACTCGTTACGGGGAAAGTGTTTGGTGCCGGAAAATTTCGCGCGCCGATTCGATACCATCGATTTTAACCTTGCTTAGTTAGCCGTGCAATTATGTACATACATAGGTACATACATCCATAGATACGTCGAGCCGATCGGAACCGGCTTTCCTTCGCGTTCGCTGGAATCGCTCGTTTCCGAGCCGCGATTCTCTCGGTCCTATTATGCTTCTGGAAAATCGTCATTTTTCGTCAAGGTTATTTGGGAAATCATTCGAGTAATTTGACAACGATTTGTACACGCGCGTCTCAAACGGGGAGGGGGGTGGGGGATAAGTGAATGGTAAACTGGCCATTTAATCGCGAAGAGAAAAAGAAAAAAGGACGGAATGATGCAACGACGCGGGTTTCACAAGATGCGGACCTATATTTCCTTCGTGAAAACCGAGAACCGAATTCGATGCATGATTCAATTGAGTTTTATGGTTCATTAATGAAACATCGATAAGCGATCAATAAATAATAATATATATTAATTATATATAATAATAATATATAATAACTGCAGGAGTAATTGTTCCTAAAGTTTCTATATTATCGCTTTTTAGTGACTTTACATTTAAAAATGTACTATTCGATACAAAGACTAGGATATACAGAGTGGCGCATTTGAAACGAGTCACCTGAATCTGTTTTTCATCGTAGTTCATATGTTTTGACCTTGAATAGCCTTCATTTACATATCATTGTATCCGTCTCGAAAGGCTCCATCAGACAGCGAATAAGAAATTAGGTCGTCCTATTTACAAAAACAAGTTTGACCTTCGTATGTCCTCTACCTCTCCACCTATAAAAAAAGTCGTCGACATTATACAATGTGCCCCTCGAAATGGAACAACTTTTGTCCGACACTTTTTCTTCTATCGTCAAAAGCGAACGTGTTATTCAGCTGACTCACTTCGAATGTCGCACCCTGTATAAAATTAACATAGCAATTATAATCCAGACTGAAAATCATTCGAGCCGTGTTCGAGCGTTTGCGCGAGTAAAGCCTATTTAACGTTGAAATTTCATTGTACCGAACCGGTCGCGTCGATTAATATCAATAAACAATCTGACAAGAAAAAGAAGACAACTGTTACACAGCGTCACGTGTTACAGCGCGGTCGACATCGTGTAACGTCGAGACGCGAGACGAGACTTTAACGGACGGCCGTATTGTTTCCGATTTGCAATGCAAAGTTCGCAGCATCGGCTCGATGTGGATCGCGGGGATTGCAAAACCGAGACCAAAGAAATATCGTACGGCCGATGGATGCGCGTCCTTGATTGTGTCGGTTCGCGCCGCGACATTAGACATTAGACGAATCCGCGGAGTTAATGTCATCGGCGTCGCTTCTACTTTGTGTTATTTAAGTGGACGTTAATCTCGGTGCCGTGTCGCTTGTGAATTTATGCGGCAACCAAGTTAATTGCTAGCCGAGGGAAAACATGTTTTAGGAAAACCGCGAGATGGCACCATCATTTTCATCTGTCTCGCTTGCAAATTCAATCTTAACAACGGATAAAAGATAGTTTTATCAATCGTTTCGTCTTTTGTTAGGCGAGTAGTTTCGAGCGTTGCTTACGATTTATTCGGTGCTAATTGCGGCGGAACGACGATTATCGGAATCAGCGTTTCCTCGTCGCTGTCTGCGAGCAGAATCGCGCGAGCGAAGCAGCGCGGCTTTGCTTTACGTGGTTTTGGTTTGTGCGGCTTTGGTTTATGCGGCTTTGCTTTATGCGGCTTTGCTTTATGCGGCTTTGCTTCGCACAATTCTACTCGCGCGGCTTTGCTTCGCGCGGCTTTACTGGCTCAATTCTACTCGCGCGGCTTTATTCGCCACGGCTTTGCTCGCGCAATTCCACTCGCGCGGCTTTGCTTTGCACGGCTTTACTCGCGCAATTCTACTCACGCGGCTTTACTTTGCGCGGCTTTAATCGCGCAATTCTATTCGCGCGGCTTTGCTTTGCTCTCGCGGCTTTACTCGCGCTGCTTCGCTCCCGCTGCTTTGCTTTACACGGCTTTGCTCGCGCAATTCTACTCGCGCGGCTTTGCTTTGCCCGGCTTTACTTTCGCAATTCTATTCACGCGGCTTTGCTTTGCTCGCACGGCTTTTCTTTGCGTGGCTTTGCTCGCGCAGCTTTGCTTTGCTCGGCTTTGCTCGCGCGGCTTTGCTTTGCTTGCACGGCTTTTCTCGCCCGGCTTTGCTTAGCGCCGCTTTGCTCTCGCAGCTTTGCTCGCGAAAAATAGAAATCGGTAACGTCCAAAAGTATTCCCTGAATCAGCGAGATAAGTGGAAGCACGGTAAAGTGCATGACTAATATTGATGGTCCGGCGATCTCGCAGAAAACGCGGCTGCGCTCGGCTCCGCTCGGAGAAAGCCGGGAAAAATGATGCACGTTGCGAAAGAACGCCGGCTAATTCTCACGATCCGCGAAGCGAACGTTCTTCGCGTTTAGCTCGCGGTAGATTCGGTGCTGGGCAAAAACACATCGGCCGCGGCAATTTCCGCGATTTTTACGATACCGTTAAGCGTAGCGAAAGTCGCGGGACGCGCCTCGCCTCGCCTCGATCCGCGACAAACCGACTCGGAAACGAAACTCGGTAACGAAAAATTCGTTAAAAAGATTCGTCGAGCGAACATCGCGGCGTTCGTTCGCGGAAAGGTTGCCGTAACCGTCGGCACCGCGCTTTTTCCTCGCCGTCTTTCGTTCGACGATTCATCGAATGGAATATGATTTTCAGGAATATTTTGGCAACGTGAAACGTTGATGAAACCTCTCGTCAACTTCCGTGCGTATTCTTTGACATTTCTAGATACAGAAATATTTCTCATAAATCATCTAGAGATGCGTAGATCTCTTTTTTTCTCGTTACGTTTTATCGACGTTCGCTGGAACAACGACTCATGTTCTCCATAAATCTCCCGTCGATCGGCATTCTTCTCATCCAGCATTGTTTTCACTGCTCAATCTTCGTCGCTGCTTTCTCCGATCGCCATTCCTCCGATATTATTTGGCCCCGATTAAATATTCCTGGCAATTTTGACGCGGGCTGTACAGCTCGAATCGCGCTCGTTTCACCTGGAGATCCAGAATATCTCGGGAGCTATGAAAGATAGCGAACAAACGTTCGAACAAAAGTTATTCAGTATAAAAAGAGGAACAACGCGGTATAATCAGTTTTCTTGTCGGCGAAGTAATAGCTCAGTTATCAAGGTCGCGATAGTCTTTTTGAATAGAAAACCGCATTTCTGTGCAGACTGTATTGTAGCGCGATTCGATACGAATCCAACGAGGTGCAAACGAAATCGTTACCGTCGAACGAAACGCGGAATATCGTCGATTAATTATGCGTGCCGCCGCACACCTCTGCTTAGTCAGACGCCGCGTGATTAGTGCAATCGGCAGCGTGTTTATAAGCGTTTTAACAGCTTTCGTTAACGAGAGAAATAATTTACATCTGTTCACATTCATCACCGATTTCTTTTACATAATCCTTCGGTGTGTCCTCTGTCGCTACAAATACGAATTCGCAGCGATAATCGTTGATCACGCTGATCGCGGCTGAGCAGAGATGCTTGGCATACTCGATGGCGCGATTATGGCGCGATTAAAGGCAGTGGTCGAATTTTATAGGAAAAGCGGGCAAAAGACGGTTTTAAAAAGTATTAATTTATTTAAGTATTAATTTATTCGCTGGCGGTCGATTAAACGCGTGGATTATTATTTACTATGATCATTTCTCGACAATTCATAATGTGAATAATAATAATAAATATAATAATTAACCCTTTGCGCTCGAGTGGCGACTCCGAGGCACCGCTAAAATTGTTGCATCGTGTTGCAAGATAATCTTTGTATAATATTAACAAAGTTCAGATCTTAAAAATTGTTAAAAGTGCATTGCATACGCATAGAATGCACTTCGTCGTATAAAATAGAAATGCTACAAGTCAGAAAAATAAATAAAAAAATAAAATAGAATAAAATAAATAAATATAAGTCAGAAAAAAAAAATTTCATAAAATGGAGATCAAAATTATTTCGCATTAAAATCTAAATAAAGTTAGAAGATTACAATTATTTTAGGTTAAAATCGCCTCGAGTGCAAAGGGTTAATTTGAAGAAATCAGACATATAATAATTTTCTAGACGTATTTTCGAACCTGTCTCCTCCAAGAGAACGTAAAAAAATTGTTATTTTTCAAAAGTTTACGCTAGAATTAATTCGAATCAAAAGCATCCCTTTTCTGTCGCCTCTCCCTCGCATAACCCTTTCAGTGACGCTTTGCTTTGCTTGATCCAGCTCGATATTCCACGAGTTCCATGGCTGTCGGCTGCGGCCGAATGCAGAGCAAAATTGCTGAATAGCATTAACGATGCATGTGTCAGCCAATCTTGCCATTAGTTTACGTAACGCGTACCGCTTTTTGCTTCGCACTGTTCTATCCGTCCTTATCTGCGCGAAAGAAAAGCATATAATTCTGGAAACTTCGCTGAAAAAAGAAAACAGTATTTTTATGCATACGTGTAGTATTTTTATATACACGCGTGTGTATACAGAGTGACCGATTAATAATCGACCCGGTCGAATATCTTCGAATTGTAACGAATATGTGAGCCGTTCATTTTGAAAGTGGCATAAGTCACTTTGTTTTTAAGTCGATATATTTTTAAGGGTTTGCGTTTTAACACGCTTTCTTCGAGAAGATTTACTTGTATTTGTTATCTCAGTATAAATAATATTTTTCTCAGTATGAATATATGAATATATATAATATATAATAATATAATAATATAATAATATAATAATATAATAATATAATCATTATATTAATATTATATTAATATTATATTATATTAATCATTATATTAATATCATATTATATTAATATTATATTAATCATTATATTAATATTATTATATATATATGAATATATTTTCTCAGTATAAATAATTTCGTATAAACATTAAAATCTCACCACTTTTCATTACGGTAAAGTGGCTTATGCCACTTTCGAAATGAACGGCTTATACTTGATCGACGCGCACCGAGAGAAATGTTTCAAAGATTGAAATGTTCGAATGATTTTAAGGGACGCGTAATCTCTGGTTTGAATAAGATTTCTCCTTGTTTTTTTTTTATATACGTCGCACGTTTTTCTATGAACAAAAAAGAGAAAAAGGAAATCCCAGCGTGTCAAGTGACAGACGATTTCCGCTATAAATAACATGAACGAGTTCGAATTCATTCAGATTCATTCGGAAAAATTGTTTAACTTGACTTCTTTCTGGAAACCAGTTTCTCGTCGGATTATTCGTGTCATGATCGTTCCCGTTCGATAAAAAAATACAACAAATTCCTTCCGAACTAGATCTATTATGCATCGCCGGTATACATCGGCCATAGAATAAAACAGAGAGCAATTAACGGAACCGGAATCGAGATTTTTATGGCAACACTTACTATTATATTATATTAATATCATATTATATATATTATATTAGTATTATATTAAATATTATATTAATATTATTATATATATATTAATACTATTTATTTCTCGAAATCTCTGAAATGCATTGTGAGAGATTTTCAAGAATTTCGAGATCTTGATACAGTCGAATCGGAAATGAAAATCACTATACTGCTGTGAAATATTGTAAAAATATCTAAATAAAAGATTCTATTCCCTTATTTGTATATCTCACATAATAACCTTACAGTATGAAAAATAATAATAATAATAATTAAAAGGAAATATCACTTTGAGGGCGAAGGGTTAAAACTATAGTTAACGTTTTAATAGCTGTTTTTATACTGAATGCAATAAAGTCTCTTCAATTGTCCCCTTTATCTTGTACACAAAAAGTGGACAATTTGGGAATAGGAGATACGATTATTCGTGCCTTGCGTCTCGTTTCTTACAGTCGACGACAATCGGCGAAAAAACTAGGAATATTCAACAATCTGTAAGTTCATTGCATAACAAGTGCAAGGAATAACAGTGTAATATAAAATCGTAATGACTCAACGTTGACAGTGCATGATGTAGAATTGTTTGAAGCAAACGGCAGAAATATTTTTAAACACGTGCGTGTATAATCAACCAATTTGCGCGCAATAAGTATGCTTTTAAAAGGTGATAACTTTTTTTAAGATCGCTTAAATAACAATTACTAATCATAATTGATATTAATAATCGTTAATACTCGATGATACGTATATATAGAATAATTAATACTTTTTGACACGATAAACGACGACTAAAAAAAGAAATTATAAATATAACAAAGAAAAAAAAGAATTAAATACTGATATTTATCAACTTAATTCTCCGAGCGATTTTTTGTCACAGAAAATGCAGTTAACATGTCCGTGACATTTATTTTTCCGCGACTCCGCCGTGAGTCCACCGAGTCGACATAAATCTGTGAGCCGACTAATTATTTACAAGCTTGTTAACGTTAACGACGTATACGAATCAAATTATAAAATATCTAAGATTTTATAGTTACAGTCATAAAAACGAGGTGCAAATAATCGTGTCTCCTCGCCCCAAATTGTCCATTTTTCTTTTGCAAGCTGAAGGAAAATTAGGGAGAATTTACTATATCATTCTTTTTTTTATATTGTTTAACTAAAGAAAATAGCACGCAAGCTCCGAAGTTGAACATTGTTTAAGCAAATTAGCAGCGTTATAAAGCGAAGAATATCCAAACAACGGAAACTATTGTTAATAATATTATAAATAATAATACCATACTATTGTAATAATATTATAAATTAATAAATAATAATAATACTGTTGTTAATAATATTATAAATTAATAAATAATAATAATACTATTGTTAATAATATTATCAACTAATATTAATATTAATCAATCATAAAACTAATTATTAATTATTATCCAATTATGAACCAATATATAAGATCAATTCGGTTCGAATAATTCGCTTAGCAATAATTCGATTAAATTCCTGGTACGTCAGAGGAGCTCGTTAAATATTTAATCAATCTGACATTTCGATCGAATCCTGCGAAGCTTCCCCCACTCCGAAGAACCGACGGCGACCTGCAGAAGGGGGGATATCGATGATCGGAATAAAGAGATGCATCCTGCGATCACGGCCATGGACTCGAGTGATTCAATATTGCTCTCTCGCTGCAACGCATGTGCCATCCTCGATGCTATATATACAAGCACTCCGGATACACGAGGATCAGTCACGATCTCGTGCAGGAGAATCAAAGTTTCCGCATAGAAGCTTCCGTCTAAAGGAAGAGTCAGTCATTCTGCAACGGGAACCAGTGCCGGTCGATAATGTCCCTGAAGGTGTTATTGTTCGTCGCGGCAGTCGCGGGTTACGCGAGTGCTGAATTTCGTGAGTAAAATTTGCAACAGTTGCCCGAGATTGTTTTTTTTTGCGGTGGGGAAACATTATCGGATCCAGGATAAAAGGGTGGAAATTTACCGATTGCAATCAGAGCAGATTTTTCCTAATTCGCGTTCTCGGATCGCGCACAAAAATGCGCAGAACATTTGGGAAGAGGAGTTGGTTTTTATACTTACCGATTTTTAACAACAATAGAAGCTCGAATAATCGTACCTCCTCTTGCCAAATTGTCCGTTTTTTGTTCTCAAGCTGAGGGAAATTTAGGGAGAATCAATTACTTACCGGGTGCAATAATTTCTCCGTAATTCGCGCCCAGATTGCGCCCAAAAATGAATAATTTGATACGATTGTATATATTGTATTTATTCTTTAATATTGTCAATTATTATATATTGAATTTTCTTTTAATTATTATTATTATTATTATTATCTATATGTTATAGTTACCGATTGTCAGCAACCACAAAAACGTACGAACAATAATAACAATAAATAACGAAAAAGACACGAACGACGATTCGATCTTTGCATTATGGCAAAAATAAATTGCATGGAATACAAATAAATAATACTAAATATAATACAGTCTTAATAATTAATAATAACCTCTGTACTCGCGATGAACGAATTGACACAGTGTTCGGTTTCCAGCCTCGTATATCCACGTGTGCGGCCTCAGGAACCCTAATCTGGACCAGTGCATAATCGACAGCGTGAACTCTATAGCGGACACGATCCGCGTGGGCGACCCGGAATTGGGCATCCCGTCCGCCGAGCCATTTTTAATGGACCGAGTGAATCTCGCCGACTTGCCGAATTTCAAGGCGTACGGAACGAACATCAAGATCTACGGTCTTCCAACGTATCACATCAATTCCCTGCACGTCGACCCGGAGAAGCATCAGTTCGACGTGGATCTCACGTTCAGGGAGATCCGAATGGAGGCGGATTACAACGTGACCGCGCGAATTTTGATACCCATCGTGGCAACGGGACCGATCCACTTGGTTATCAGTGAGTTTAATCGAAAGCTTCGCCTCCTAAGTTTAATCGAAAGCTTCGTTTCCAAAGTTTAATCGAAAGCTACCTAAGTTTTACTTAGGAAGTGAAGGCAAGCATCGTTCGGTGGACACCTCGATTTTTCGAAAGATTTTTAACGGGAATCGTCGTTTGTCTTCGGAGATAACAATCTTCATTTGAGGAGGAAGGGTTCAGGAGATCATTTGAAGCAACTTTTTCCTTTACAAAAATTTTCTCCGCGGCTTCGTTCACGAGTTATCGACGAAAAACGTGGACCAATCGGAGAGCGAGCGCGGTCGGCGCTCCGCCCTTGCGCCGTCCGACGCAGCGACACTGGTCGGCGAGTGCGTGACGTCAGCCGCCCGCGATCTCTCATTGGTCAGCGTTTTTCGTTGATAACTCGTGAACGAAGCCTCGAAGAAGATTTTCGTAAAGGAAAAAGTTGCTTCAAATGATCTCAGGAAGCCCTCAGTCCCCGCTTGTACAATAATTTTGGGACAGCTTGTATTTATACAAAGATTTGTGGCAAGAAAGTGTTTTGGACAAGAATAGTAAGACTTCGAACATTCTATTTAATGGTCGTAAATAAATTAATGGTCCTTAATTAATAGTCGTGAGTCAGATAATTGTTATTAAAGAAACATAAGCAACTAGCGTCTCGAAAAGATCTCACAGTCGTCTACGACAATGTATAATAAAAGATTTACGACTGTTAAATAGAATGTTTAAATACGTCGTCGCTTTCCGTTCCGAGACTTTTAGCCAAGCCTGTACATAGAGAATAATTTATTAACGGCGACATCAAGGTAACTTCTAAGTTCTAAATATAATTTCAGGTATTTGAGATCTCTTCGAGAGCACTTATTATCACATCGACGCCGTGCCGCGCCGTCGCGGCACCATAATTTGCGTTTCCCGCTGTCATTTCGTGTTGTCTTCCGTCGAGCCGCAGCGTCGTCGCAGCGATAAATCGCATAGGCGTGGAGCACCGGCACAGGGAAATTCGCGGCGACCCGAAACTCGGCGAATCCGAGAGTAATCGCCTAACATTGGAATTTCGTCTGTTACAGAGGACGTTGGCGCGAAAACGCAAATACTGTACGAATTGGTCGACCATAAGGGCAAGAAACACATGTACTTCTCGTCGATGACGACGAACCTGGACATCAAGGATTTCGACGCGAAGTTCGAGTCGCGGAACTTCGACAAGACCGTGCAGCAGGCAGTCGGCCAGGCATTGGGCGGCAGCCACAAGGAGATCATCGAAACCTGCAAGCCGGCTATCGAGAGCGCGATCTCGAAGAAATGCCTCGACCTGGCCAACAACATCTGCAAGAATTTCACTTACGAAGAGCTGTTCCCCGATCGAGAGTAACAACGAATCGCCTCGCGTTTTCTGTTTCCTCGAAGAACAACGCCAGTCCCGAAATATATTGCACCCGCTCGCTTCGAAAGATTCTCGCGGTTTCGCCGGCACATTTCTCTCCGAGATTAAGACGAAACGATTCTATACAGGGTGTCCAAAAAAATGTCATTGTATAGGTATCGCGAATAAATTTTTATACCTGATCTGTAATAAAATTGTATTTTAATTCCTACTAACAATCTCATACAAATATTGCGCGTATCTTTCTACGCGACGTTATACAATTTTCGTTGCTTCTTTTTTTGGAGGAGGAGATGAGGCCGTTCTAATTGATAACACGCGACGCATTATTCGACGTGAAGAAGAAAAACGAGCATTAAAATTGCTAAGGATGCCGATAATCGAACTTTCGTTTGTAATCAGCTGTCTCTGTACAGGGTGTCGCAATATTATGGCATTTCCGGGAAACGAGGGGTTCCTGAGGTGGTTTGCAGCAACTTTTTCCTTTGCGGAAATGCGATCCGAGGCTTCGTTTACGAGTTATTGACGAAAAACGATGTCCAACGAGAGCTCGGAGCTCGGCCGGCGCTCCGCCCTCGCGTCGCGCCGGCCAATACCGCAGCGGCGGTGGTCGCGAGGGCGTGGCGTCGGCCGTACGCGATTTCTCATTGGCCCGCGTTTTTCGTTGATAACTCGTAAACGAAGCGTCGGATCGCAATTTCGCTAAGGAAAAAGTTGCTTCAAATCATCTCGGGAATCTACTATTTCCCGGAGACGCGATAATTTCGGGACAGCCTGTCTATTTATCGCTATCGGTGCTGTATAAAGGATAATTTCCCGTTTACGATAACGGGAAAAGCGTCTCGTAGGTGAACTGCGTGAGAATGCCGTTCGCGATCTTCAAGAACGTGTCCGAGATGGCGCTCTCGATGGACGGCTGTATCTCCTTGATGAACGCGTCGAAGTTACTGTTGATTGCTACGTTGACCGCCTCGCCGAGGGTCGGGTCGCCGCCGAACAAGTTGTCCAGCTGCAGACGACCGTTCCCGACTGCGATCCTCGTCTTGAAGTCGACTATCTTCACGTAATTCTGGCCGTCCTCGCCCTTCGTCATCGCGGCCTGCAGCTTCACCTGTCCCTTGCAGTTCGTGAAGTTCCCGGACATCGGGCCCGAACCGTGAATCCTCAACAGAATCACTTTTCCGTCGATGTCGTATTCGCCCTCCAGGGAGAGGCTCGCGAAGTCCAATTCGATCACGAAACGCAACGCGTCGATGTTAGCCCTGTCGAACAAAGAAGGGGCGTTAATTAATTCGTTTGCTGTCGGTCTTTGTGGAGCGAGTCTTGCTCTTCAGAGCAGAAGTGATGGTGGCCAAAATATTTCCTATATTTACATGATTCACCCTCCCCCTCCCTCCTCCACGTGTATTTAAATGTTTCCTAAAATATTTCAGTCTTAATTAGTCACAAATTAGAAGGATTTACTAGGGAGAATTTATTAGTAGGGATTTACTAGAGATTATTATTATTATTATTATTATTATTAATAATATTGTTATAATTACTATAATTACTATAATTACTACTACTACTACTATTACTACTACTATTATTATTACTATAATTACTACTACTAATAATATAGTTATTTATAGTAATAATAACAATAATAATATTATTATTACTAGATTTACCAGGGAGAATCAATTATGAAGTATTTACTATATTCATCAAAGCTCCTTCTTTTTACTTAAAATGATAAAATATTTAACCCTCATGCAAAATAGAAACTTTTCCATACAATTCTACAAAGCAGAATTTCCCAAAAATCGTGTTTCTTTCTAAAATAATAAATAGCGTCAATTAAGGAGAATTTACTCTAATTATTTCGCTCTTTCTGAACTCTTGTCGCATCGTCTAAGCCTGCACTTCCCTTAGGTCTTCGGTACCAACCCCCCCCTCGTCGATCAACCCCCCCCCCCCCCAAATACAGGCACTGTCCTTAGACAGAGCTCGCTATTTAAACGTCCGAAACTGGAACGAGAGTCGACGGTTTTCGCCGCATCGTTGACGGGAATCAGTCGACGAGCACAGGCATTGTCTAATCGCGGATCCAGCATGAGAATTTGTCGTTTCCGTTCGACGACTTCGCGGGGCCCTCGTATCGCGCGTGCCATCTCGCGTTTAAAGAGTCCGTGTCACGGCCATTACTTCGCGTGATCGAGGAATACTAACAGGATATCTAGGCGGCTGTCGTCGCGATTTGTTTTATGAGCACGATGTCGTTCGTTGACTTCTACGAGGGGAATTCATTTATCCTTTATGTAATAAAATTCTGCCTGCACGTTTAGACAGCGGCGCACAAAGGAAAAGCGATAAATTACTGGAGAGTGTTCAAGTATTCGCATACACGCGCAGAGACGCACATACACACAGAGAGAGAAGCGTTTGAAATATTCTTCTGCAGCGTCGGACTTAGAAAAAAGAAATTGTTAAGTTATTCGATTGCAAGCGACATGCTGCAAATGTTCGGGCCTTTTTTGCAAAATTAACGCTGCATATTTCACCTAAAACAGACCCAACTGTGCAAGACCCAATTATAAAGCTGACTTTGACTCGCCAATAAAACGTTCGCCATTCGGTGATTAATTCGACGTTCGAACTCTGTTCGAATTTACTGACTAATAATATATATTTATTAATTAATATAACTAATATATATATATATATATATATATATATATATATATATTAATAGTTAATAACTCTGTTCTCGAATTATTTCTTTCCGAACGATAAAAATTGTGTATATCACGCCGTATTTTTTTTTAACATGTTAATGTTAATTCGACGATCATTCGGTATACGTCAGAGCGTTTATCAAACATTTGCAATATAAACATTCTACGCGCAGTGAATCAGAGAGCGTGAAAACAAGAAACCGGTATGAAAATCCGAATCATCACCTGGTACATTATACTTGTTACACTCGTTGGACAATCTGGATTTGCATAATACATGTATGCACAGCGAATTGAGGATGTGTCGACACACGGAGACGTTTTCTTTGAAATACTGTAAATTGCAAACAATTTACCAGTGAAACTAAAGTACTATAGAAGCGAGAAGAAGAATTTTCACGCGATGCTATTGTTTTTTCATGAGAAATTTGCATGCGGGAGAGTCATGTTGCAAGAATTATTGTTACTATAATTACTGATAATAATATTATATTATATGTTATTATATTATAATACATTATATTGTATATTATTATGTTATGATATATTATACTATATATTAGTATATTACAATATATTATATTATATATTATTATGTTATAATATATTATACTATATATTAGTATATTACAATATATTATATTATATATTATTATATTATAATATATTATACTATATATTATTATATTATAATATATTATACTATATATTATTATATTATAATATATTATACTACATATTATTATATTACAATATTAATAAATTATTATTATTACTAGATTTACTAGGGAGAATCAAGTAGCAAGAATTAATTGTAACAACCTTGCGGCTCGTTTTTTATAGTTACCGATTGTCAACGACTATAAAAATTCGCCGCGAGGCTCGATTAATCGTGTCTCCTCTCCCCAAATTGTCCATTTTTGAGCGCGAATTAGGGAGAAATTACACATAATCTGATCCAATTTTTAAATAAATTTTTGCATCATGCTACCACCAGCAGTTCACAATACCACAGAAAACTGACTATACATTAATTTTGTCTGTCCACTAAATCTCTACAAGAATCGTCATCGTTATCATTTAGACAAAGCGTTCCGGCATCGCTTCCAAAATGAATCGCTCGTCGCCGCGCGTCATTATCCGTTTAATGCAGGACACGGTGGTTCGTTCAATTATGTTTTATGGGTCGGTTTCGTTCAAACTGCATCAGACTCTCCGGAGCGGTCGCGCGGACCCCGTAAGTTGCGCGATCAACGCGATATAATTGCCAATACGATCATTTCTTGCAGTAATCTGTTTTCGCTTTCGAGTAAACTCGATGTGTTTATTTACTGCTCGGCTGTAAATACAAGCGAAACCGGACGGCGAGCGTTAAAAAGAAACGATAAATACGGGATTCAAGTATTATTAATAGCATAATTAGCCCTATTTATCACGTGACAGGCTAAACTGCAGAGAACGAGTTGAAATTTCAACGGAGATCGAGAACCGGATACGCCCGCGAACGATGCTTAATTCACGGAAACGATGCGTTAAAAAGTGTGTAATCTGTTTTAAGGATCGCGCAGGTGAAACAATGCTGGCTGTATTTCGACTAATAATAATAATATAATAGTAATATAATTAATATAACTACGATTGCCGGTGTTCGATGCTATTAATCAGTTAGCTGTGTCACGACGAGTGTACTCGTCACGCGCAAAAAGTAGTAACGATTGGCTATTTAAATAGTAATTTCAGTGAAAACAAAAACATATTCTCAAATTTCAAGACTTTTAGAATATTTTCAGGCGAATCCTGCACGAAGGTGTTCACATTGCTATAAAAATAAGATTAGAACAGAATCGGTGTTCGACGTGCAATCCGAAAGTGGCGGGTTCCTCGGGTCATTCGAAGCAATTTTTTCCTTTGCAAAAATGTTCTCCGAGGCGCCGTTAACGAGTTATTAACGAAAAACAGTGACCAATGAGAGGCGACCGAGCCGTTGAGCGGAACTAGGCTTCGCGCGCTGGTTGGCTGGGCCGCCTCGCGTCAGCCGTACTCGATTCTTATTGGTCGCTGTTTTTCGTTGATAACTCGTTAACGGCGCCTCGGAGAACATTTTCGTAAAGGAAGAAGTTGCCTCGGATGACCCGAGGAACTCGCCAGATAACATAGAGATTACCTCATTTTGGTCACCGTGAAATTACTGGCCCCGTAGACGTTCACGTTCCTCAGCTTCAGATTAATATTGTTCCCGGACGCGGAGACCAATTCTTTCAGCACCAGTGGCTCCAGGGAAGGAAGCTTGTACTCTGGAACACCGTGCACCAAGTACGGCTTCACGTTCTCCACGCTCGCCTTGATGCAGTCGCTCAATTTCGGATCGCTCCGCTTGCAAACGTGAAGAAACTCCGCTGTGCGTGTTCGATAGAGGTATTTTCGTTAGTAATATGTTCATTTAAACGGGGACGTTGAAAAGGGATGCACCGAACGAGAAACTAGTCGAGAAATGTGATAACCTTGACGGACGAACAGAGCAAAACAAAACGCATGATAATTTGGTTCCAGAGACCAGTGCATCTCTCGAGAACAGAGCGTTCTTTTTATGGTGAAATAATAAACTTGTTGGCGATCCGAGTAATTTATAAGTAATTTGTAAGTATATATAAGCATACAATCATATAAGTATATATAATATGTAATTGTGTAGTTCTATTTGATATACTTATATTATACTTGATATTATTATATAGCATAATATTATTATACTTATAATTATATGCTTATATACTTATACTTAATATTACTATATAGTATAACACATTATTATACTTATAATCATATACTTATATAATTATATACTTCTATTTGATATATTTATATTATATGTACTGATAAGTATGTATAATATAAGCTATATTATAATTATATATAGCTATACTAGTACAAAAACTATTCTAGTATAAACTATAATAGGAGAGCTATTTATATAGCTATATAACTATATAAGTATATATAATATAAGTTATATAATTATATAAGTATATATTTACAAATATAGTATATATATATTACAAATATTTAGCGACAAGATACACAAATATTGGGCGCCCTTCAAAGACCAATGCAACCGCAAAGACAAATTAAAGAATTGAAAAGTACTCTTTCACAAGAATTCCTTAATAAAACAAGATAAATTCAATAATATAAATTAACAAATAAATCACATTAATAAGACAAATTTTCCTCCCTCCCGGCCGTCCAAGCTCGTCGGACAGCTCGCCGCTCGAAAGAATCGAAGGACAAGGACAGGACCAAAAAGTGAATTCAAAACCGGTACTCACGTAAATCACGCGCCAAAGCGGTAGCAAAAATCGTCACGAGGACGAACACCGACGCCGTGGTCCCCTTCATGCTTTCTGTCCGGACGGGCGAGAACGGAAGACAGTCAGTCGGGTCTCAAAAACCGGTCGAAATCGTCGAGAGAATCGGCGGCTGACGGCGGTCGGTTTAAAACGGCGTTGGAGCTTTTTCGTTCGCCGTCGCGCGGACGATGGCTTGCGTGCAAGTGGATAGAGCAGAGGCCAGCCCCAAGTCCTTATAGTTGTTCCTTGCATCCCCTCTCTGGCCGGCTCGCTGTCATTGTTGTCCGTTAGCGAAGTTATCCGCTTCTCTGGAGCGACCAGATCACCGTGTCGGGGACCAATCTTGAATTCTGAGCGTGCGATCGTTCCCGCTGTGACACATGCCACGCTGACGTCTCAATGCTCGTCGAAGTGCTCGGTGCCTACGTGGGAGCGTGATCGCGCGCGCGCTCGCGATAAAAGAGGTACAGCGATGTCTCTCTAATTGACGCTCAGATTGTCCACGAAAATAAAAAAACGAGGCACAAGGCTCGAACAATCGTATCTTTCTTCTTCCAAAATTGACCATTTTTGTGGACAATCTGAGCGTCAATTAGAGAGACATCACTGTACAATAATAAATAATAATAAACGATAATAATTGTAAATTGTCCACAATTATAAAAACGAGCCGCAAGGCTCGAATAATCGTATCGCCTCTTCCAAAACTGCCCAATTTAGTAGACAATCTGAGCGTCAATTAGAGAGACATCACTGTACGATAATGTCTCCCTTACTGACGCTCGGATTGTTCAGTTTTTCGTGATAATGTGAACCGCTGCTGGTAGCATGATGCAAAAATTCATCTAAAAATTGCATCTAAAGGAATCAACGAATCTAAGCGCTATTACAGTAATTTCTTCGCAATCTAAGTGCAAATCTAAGTGCAATTAAGTAACTATCTTCTGCAGTAATTTCTCCGTAATTCGCGCTCAAAAATGGACAATTTCGGAAGAGGTGATACGATTGTTCGAGCCCTGCAGCTCGTTCTTATAATCGTTGTCAATTCGTAACCATAAAAAACGAGCCACAAGGCTCTCGAACAATCGTATCTCTCCTCTCCCAAAATTGCCCATTTATGTGCGCAATCTGAGCGTCAATTAGGGAGACATTGCCATAAATACACCATGCACGGGACCTGTCGGATATTTTTATGGGACCGTTTCGCGTTTCCGCGACGATGAACTTTTTTCGACGAGGCGATTTTTTGTCACCGATTTAACGAAGAATCATTCCCAGGCGAAGGGGCACGGGGGGGGGAGAGGCGACACAGAGGTTAAACAGGACAAACACACTCGAGCCGTGTTTGTCCATGAAAATGAATTTAACGGTGGAACATGGGGAACCGTGAATAATTTTCGTCGAGTAGGTCTCGGTTCGACTGAAAAATCTTTTGAGCGGCGAAACCGCGACCTTCGGTTTCACGATACAAGGATTCTCGAAACCGCGTGAAATACGACTTCGCGTATACCGCAAACGTCGTCGAACGCTTCCTGGCCTCCGTTAACTGGCTGTTTCAGTTCTAACGACCGAGTCTCTTCTTTTCTGCGGTGAACAGCGACTCGTCGATCACCGGGATTTATGCATTTGCGGAGGAATATGTGGAAACGATTCTTTTCTGGTCTCTTATTTTTATAAGAATGTGGACTTCTTTGTGTAGGATCGGCCTTGAGATATTGTAAATATCTTGAAATTTGAGAATATGTTTTTGTTTTTGAAGAAATTGCAATTCAAGTTGATGGTGGTAGCTAATTTTTATGTGCGACGAGTATACTCGTCGTGATATAAAATATTGTTGCTTCTTCGTGACGAGTATACTCGTCGTGACACAAAATACTGTCGATTCGCTATGACGAGTATACTCGTCGTGACATCAAATACTGTCGTTTCGCCATGACGAGTATATTCGTCGTGACATAAAATACTGCTACTTCTCCATGACGAGTATAATCGCCGTAACACAAAATACAGTCGCTTCTCCACGGCGAGTATATTCGTCGTGACACAAAGTACTGCCACTTCGTCAAGGCACAAAATACTGCGGCTTCTCTATGACGAATATACTCGTCATGGCACAAAATACAGCCACTTCGCCACGACGAATATACTCGTCTTAACACAAAATACCACCACTTTTCCCCGACGAGTATACTCGTCAAACACAGCAAACCGATGAAAAACTATTCTCTAACTTCGTTATGAAAAATAACGCCGAACCTATACGATCAAAAAGTGCCTTTCGGTAACCTTCCGGTGCCTAACGGTAGAACCGTGAGATTCGCTCGGCAAGCGAGCGCGGTTGACACTTTTAATAGCGCGGACGATACGTGCGACGAATCACGTTACAGTTTCATCAAATTCATGGGACAACCTCGGGGTCGAAGGGAAGAAGATGGCACGAAAGCCGGATGATCGTGAAAAACAGGATGGCTCGTCGGGCATCTGTTATTCCGACCGCGTGTCCGTCTTTCCACCAATGACTAACTCGATATATCTTTTTCTCGTTGTGTTTCTTCGAAGAAAACGACGACGCGCGCGTACGAAAAGCCGACCGGCGGACAATTCATCGCCTGTGTGGTTCACGACACTCGAAGGACAGGGTCAAGACGGCCGGACCTTCCGCCCGTTCATCGTCTCGGCTTCTTCTCCGTTAGTTTATACACGCTGAGACACACGGATTGTTCTCTCGAAGAAATCTACTACGATCGAAGATCGTGACTCACGCGATTTTATCAACGATCGCGAATCGAAATCGATTTATTCCTTAGTCATCGTGCCGCTCGGAAATCCCTGAATCTCGCTTTCGATTTTAATTGAGTACGGTTTACTCTGATTTTTTTCCTGTGCAAATTCTAACGAGTTTCGTACAGAGTTTTACAGAGATTTTTATAATTATCTGATAATACAACAGTTGCTCTATTGTTGAATTGTTCACGGATTTCTGCTGTATAAATGATGCAAATTTTTCTTAATTAATCTTCTGCCTTGGAAATGAAAATGGAGAATTTGGGAAGTGGAGATACGATTATTCGTAGATTAAGTTTTTTTTAATAATGATAGTAATAACTACCACTAATGGTAATTAATACTAATAATATTTAATAATAATAATAATTAATGATAATACTAACTACCAATAATAATATAATAACTAATAATAATAATTATAACTAATCATAATAATATTTAATAATAATAATGACTGCTACTAGTAATATTTAATAATAATAATGACTGCTACTAGTAATATTTAATAATAATAATGACTGCTACTAGTAATATTTAATAATAATAATGACAACTACTAGTAATATTTAATAATAATAGTAATGACTGCTACTAATAACATTTAATAATAATAATAACTGTTACTAATAATATTTAATAATAATAATAATAACTGCTACTAATAATATTTAATAGTAATAATAACTGCTACTAATAATATTTATTAATAGTAATAGCTAATAATAATAACTAACAATAATAACTTCTGCTAATAATAAAAATTACTAATAATAGTAATAACTAGTCATAATAATAATTAATAATAATAGTAACAAATAATAATAATAATAAACAATTATGTAAAGAGCCTCGAGAAGGAGAAATTATTGTACAGTGATTTCGATGCGAATCTTTCGGAACTTTGGGTTAATACCGTGCAGAAGATCTTGTCCTACATCGCCGGCGTGAAGAATATTAGCAACAGATCATTTGTGGTCTGCTGTTTAAGGACAAAGCGTCGAGGTTTCCGACGAACCTACGAGAAGATTCATTTTCGTTGTGTGCGTGTACCAATTCTTAGCCAGACACATAACATAACACATCCAGGAGATCTTTTCCTTCGTTTCTTTCCTTATACTGCGACGTTGCCATACGTACATATACATGTATATGTATAATACATGTATGTACATGTACTTATCCTCCAAATCAGCAGCGCGCAAGTTCTTCTTCGAACGCGAACGCGAAATATTTCATTCTCGGCGCACGATTTATATTAACGAATTCTCCTGTTTAATCGACGTTGTCTCATTTCGTTGGACGTTAATCGATTCGCTAATCCCGATAAAACATATGACAGCCTCTTTTTCCCTCGTTTACATGTCACGCTGATTAATATCAGCCTATTAAACTCGTGGATCAAATCGCTGATTTATTTATACCGAGAAGAAAGAAACGTCACCGTCGCTCTAATTTCCGCAATTTCGGCTTGTAAACAAAAGCAGAGCATTTGGGGAGAGCCTTGTAATTTATTTATAATTTTTTTATAATTTATTTGGTATTGTTTAGTATTATTTATTGAGTCATTCGAGCCTCCCGGCTTATTTTTATAGCTGCCGATTGTTAATAATTCTAAAAACGAGGCTGCAAGGCTCGAATAAAATTCAAAATAAAATCGAAAATTTATTTAGTATTATTTATAATTTATCTAGTATTATTTAGTATTATTTATTAATTAACTCGAGCCTCGCGGCTCATTTCTATAGCTGTCGATTGTTAATAATTCTAAAAACGACGCTGCAAGGCTCGAATAAAATTGCAAATAAAATTGCAAATAACAATTCAAAACTAAAAAACAAATAGAACATAAATAATCAAGATAATAACGTGATAATAACCTAAGAATCAGAAATTCCTGTACTCGAATCAATATGTACATAACATCTCGCATCGAAACAATCGTGATTTAAACAATTTACAGTATTTACTCGACAAATGATGCGATATTATAAATTCCACGCGATCTATGCATGCGTGTGTACATACGTAGATCCAGCCACGTAAAAAGAGCAATTTTTACAAACAGCGAACAATTAAAAATAGTTCAGCAGTCCTTAGTTCTCGAGCTTTGTTTATTCATCGCGCGATGACTCGAGCATGAAAATTCACTTCTTTTTTATCCCCGCCACACAATGTATAAAACACCTTGAATTCTATGTGTATGTAAAAATACCTTGAATTCGATGTGCATGTAGATCTAGCGAGAACCTATCGCAAAGGCTGATTACTTTAATTGGCCCGATTAATTCAGGAACAATTTGCATGAGACACTGTTATTTCCGAGACCGAGGAATTAGTTGCCCGATTAGCACCGTTCGACGGGTAAACCGGTCTGGCCGTTAATTGACCGTCAATTACAAAACGGTGAGGCGTCGGGGAGGTTCGAATATTAAACAATCGCCGGCTGGTTACTGTTTGTCCAACGTTCAATCGATTTCGCGAAGAAGGCGGCGGCGCGATCGAGGAACTTCGCGGAAAACAAATGAAACCGCGAGGGAAAATAATAATCGAAGAGTGCCCGGGTTAGTGCTTCCGGGGACTCGTTAGGTTTGTCCATTTCCATAAATGGCAGCCGTCGCCTGTCCGGGCCGCCGGAATGATCGCAAAAATGATCGGTGACATAATCTAATTATCATTACGCAAGATATGCGAAAGAATGGAGCGAAGATCGGCGATCGACTTCGCGAGAGTCGCGCGGCGAATTCTCCCTGATTGACGCTTAGATTGGACGCGGAATAATGGACAATTTGGGGAGAGGGGGGAGGGACCGATTATTCGAGCCTCGCGGCTCGTTTTTATAGTCGTTGGCGATCGAAGACTATGAAAACGAGCGAACGAGTAACTATAAAAATAGCTATAAAAATAATCGCATCTCCTATTCCCAAATTTACCATTTTGCTACACAATCATTGTGTCAATTAGGGAGTCATTAATATTTTGGATCGAGGGCGAAGCGTTGGACCGATTATTCGAGCCTCGCGGCTCATTTTTATAGTCGTTGGCGATCGAAGACTATGAAAACGAGCGAACGAGTAACTATAAAAATAGCTATAAAAATAATCGCATCTCCTATTCCCAAATTTACCATTTTGCTACACAATCATTGTGTCAATTAGGGAGTCATTAATATTTTGGATCGAGGGCGAAGCGTTGGACCGATTATTCGAGCCTCGCGGCTCGTTTTTATAGTCGTTGGCGATCGAAGACTATGAAAACGAGCGAACGAGTAACTGTAAAAAAGACTATAAAAATAATCGCATCTCGTCTTCCCAAATTTTCCATTTTTCTGCACAATCATAGTACCAATTAGGGAGTCATTGGACAATTTGGGGAGAGGGGGAGCCGATTATTCGAGCCTCGCGACTCGTTTTTATGGTCGCCGATTGTCAACGACTATGAAAACGAGCGAACGAGTAACTATAAAAAAAGCTATAAAATTAATCGCATCTCCTATTCCCAAATTTTCCATTTTTCTGCACAATCATAGTGCCAATTAGGGAGTCATTACATATTTTGGAACGTGGGTGAAGCGTTGAAATCGGTTTATAAAATTACAAAGAAAAAGTAAATCATAAAAATAAATGAAAATGCTACGAACTTCATCGGAACAGTGGCAGACATAAATATTCTATTTTCTTCGTTGAGCATACATGTATCTACAAAAGATCACGGCGATTACGTTAATCGAATTGTAACGTCGGATTGTACAAATATTTATACTATTCTCTAGCACGTGTCCTAATCGCGCTAAATCGAAGTATGCCGTTCTATCGAACGTTTTACGATATCGACATCGTTTTACGACAAAATAATATCATAGAAAATAAGCTAAAATAGTAAATTGAAGAACAAATATAAGAGAAGTTGTAAAAGACATTCTGGTCGCGTTGGTATGAACGTATTAAATATAACAATTATCGAACATGCCTACAACTCGTCGCATTCGTATTCTTCAATTAGTCAATCGTCGTCGTTCGTACCCTATGAACGGATCAATTCGAAAAATACCGTGACAGAATCATAATAGACGGAATGGAACGCGTTATTCTTAATGTAACTTCGCTTTCAGGATGAAGGGAAATGTAAATCTAAGGGGTGGGGAGGGGGGTATAAAACGAATCGAGCATTGGATTCCTATTCTTTCAACAGTATTTCTCATTTCGAATCGTTCAGAGTTCCTTGTCCAGTCGAACGAACACCTATCGGCGCTAATTTATCCTTAGCATAGTGGCGAATTTTCTTATCTTGCTAATTTGTGTAACTATTAACTTATTATTAAGCTATCAACCCTTTGCACTCGAGTGACGGCTCCGTGGCGCCGTTAAAAATTGCTATGACACGTCTCAAAGTGATTTTAGTAATACTTTAATATTGATATTGTTTTATTAATATTTTTATATTAATCTTAATCTATTAATATTTTAATATTAATATTGATCTATTAATATTTTAATATTAATATTGATCTATTAATATTGTAATATTGATATTGATCTATTAATATTGTAATATTAATATTGATTTATTAATATTTCAACATTACTATTAATTTATTAATATCTCAATATTACTATTAATTTAATAATACTTCAATATTAATATTTCATCATAAATTAATCAAATTTGCCTAAATTTCATGCGCATAGAATGCACCAGGTCGCATAAAATAGAAAAACCGTGGATCACAAAAAAGCTATTTTAAATTTTGCGTTAATTCGACTTCGAGTGCAAAGAGTCATTATGTTAACCTATTAACCTATTAACCTATCAACTATTAACCCTTTATCACTTTCGTGGTCGCGACCGGTTACCAGGTCGACCGTTCTATCGCTGGAAAATGGAAGCGCGAGGTCTTCTTTCCAAAAAAAAAGAACACGACGAGCGCGAATTCGTCCATGACATCGCCGAGAAGCGAGATCCGCCGCGGCCGCGGATCCTAATCGGTGATCCAGGCGTCGTACGGCACTTGCGCGAAGATCTTCTCGACGAAGGTCGTCATCACTTGGACCAACTTCCGTCTGAGATCTGGTTTCATCTCTTTCAACAGCTCCTGGCTGTTCGTGTTAATGAACAGGTTCAGTGCAGCAACTGAAAGTCGCACCGAAAAAAGAAAGAAAAAAACAAAGTTAGTCCGGTGAGCGTCGCGCATAAAAAGCGGGCGAAAGTCAGTGTTAATTAATTAATTAATTAATTAATGCGATTGAACGCGCGGCTTGTCGTTTACTGGGATCTTTTTTTATAAGGTTTGTTGTTCGCGGCTTTTTGCACGGTTTCGAAGCAGCCGCTCTTCAAATTATCCTTCGATTTAATCGAATTGGAAATAAAAATTGTATTTTTTTAGAAAATCTGTTCCTAAAACGCTGCATTTTCTTTTCATTGTTCTGTCAATGATTCGGAACAAAAGCCCAAATATTAGTAACATAAAATGGAAAAATTAAGGCGTAATAAAGTATAATTTAAGTCGCGTGTGCGTAGCAAAGTATAACAAATAATAAGCATATTAAACAAACATAATATAAATAAAGCATAAAACTAATAAGCGTAATAAAGTATAATTTAAGTCGCATATGCGTAGCAAAGTATAGCAAATAATAAGCATAGCAAATAAGCATAATATAAATAAAGCATCAAACTAATAAGCATAGTAAAGTATAATTTTAGTCGCCGCGTGTTTTTCCCCCAATTTTTTACGCGTCGCATGATGCAATCCTCCGATTCGTGCGTTTACATCAACGTCAACTACTGTCTCTCTGAAGAGCAAGATTTTATTGTGATTCGTCCACGATATTTCGCGATTATAATAAATTAACGCGACGAGACGTTTATGGTATACCGTTGGTCGTTCGGGCGGCATAATTTATGGTGAAACTCTTGTTTATGTGGCCGACGAAAAAACAACATATTTCGATTAATGGACACCGGAGAAGATTATGCGATTAGTTTTTTTCGATGGCTTACGTATTATCGAATTGCTGTCGCGAACGTTCTCGACGCCCATTCTGATGTTTTGCACGCTGAAGTCCATCTTGAGCTGCTGCAGCCTCAAATAACGGCGGCCTTGGGCCAGGAACGGCTTCGCTCTGATAAAGACTTTGGCCTTGACGCCCTCTGCAATCAAGAAGAGCACGGTGAAACAAGTTGCCGAGTTGGATCACGACGTTTTTCCTGCATACAGGTTACCAGTAATTTCTATCTAATTAGCGCTCGGATCGCGCATAAAAATGCGTCTTTTGTTTTTATGGTTGTTTGGCGATTCATGACTATAGATATATATGACAATTAAATATTGATTATTATAGGTGTATAGTAATTGAAATGGAGATAGGAATAATGATTGAGAATTGAAAAATAAATAAAGTATAAGTGATCGTATCTCTTCTTTCGAAATTGTTCGTGTTTATATGTAATGTGAAATGTAATGTAATTTTACGTGTAAGAACGTCGATCAGTTTTATCAGGATATTGGTGTGATAATTAGTTCTGAGATATTAGAAGACGTTGTACATATAGATTTGTGAAAGATAAAAAATGATTTTAATATTATTGGCAGCATTACAGTGCAAATATAGATATATTGCTGTTTTTCATTATTTCTAATATAGAAGTATAGATATACTTCTATTTTATATTATTTCTAATATAGAAATATAGATATATTTTCACTTTTTAATATTTCTAATATAGAAATATAGATATATTTTCACTTTTTAATATTTATAATACAGAAATATAGATATATTTTCACTTTTTAATATTTCTAATATGGAAATATAGATATATTTTCACTTTTTAATATTTCTAATATAGAAATATAGATATATTTTCACTTTTTAATATTTCTAATATAGAAATATAGATATATTTTCAGTTTTTAATATTTCTAATATAGAAATATAGATATATTTTCACTTTTTAATATTTATAATATAGAAATATAGATATATTTCTACTTTCTATTATTTCTAATATAGAAATATAGATATATTTCTACTTTTTAATATATCTAATATAGAAATATGGATATATTTCTATTTTATACCATTTCTAATATAGAACCATAGTTATATTTATATTTTCTATTATCTCTAATATACACAGAAATACAGTTATATTCTATTATCTGTAAATATACATAAAAATGCAATTATATCCTATCATTTCTAACATAGAAATGTACATATACTTAAATATACATATATCTCTGTCTTCTATCACTTCAAACCTAGAAGTATACAAATACAGTTACGCTTTCTTGATTCCACAATAAAATACACCGTCCACAGAACATTAAATCAAAGCGTTTCCAAATCATCTAAACATAAACATACAGATTTTTCCCCAGCACCATACAGATTTTCTCTGCACAACTGCACATACCAATTAAAAACTCGTTGATTCTAGACACACACACATTGCCGGTCCCATCGGCCGCCGCCGTCGCGATAATAAACCGTGAAATCCTTCAAAAACAAATTTACATTGCGCCTTTCAGTGAAAGTCAACGCGTCTCCGCCACACTTTTACCAGGGTATTTTCACCGAGTCCCGCGCTCCTCTATTACAAAGATTAACTACCGTTCGAGGTTAAAAAAAAAAAAAATACCGTTCACAGTAATCAGTTTTCACGGCGCTTAAACCCGGCGCCGCGCCGCGCCGCCTTTCGAATCCCGCGATTCGCCGCGAATTTAATTTCGCGTCGAATCTCTTCGTCGAATCTCTTCATTTACGAACGGACGGACGGACGGACGGACAGACAGGCCGACAACGTTCGTTCCGGCGCTGTTAGAATTATTCGTCTCTTACCGTACTCTCCCCAATAATCGCCGGCGCCGCTGGCTTTCACCAGGATCAAGGTGCCGCTGGATCTGTATTTAGCCGCGGCCCGGATCTTCGGAATGCTGAGCGCCAATTGCAATTGCACCTCGTCGTCCGACAGCCTCGCCCTTAAACCAGTTACCCGCAGCGTGGAAACTCCTCTCGCGGCGATGTCCTTGAACTGGGCCCTGTAGCCGTCGGACCCGCCGCCCAGCGCGATGTGCAGCTCGTCGAGAACGATCGGCTCGACTTCTGTGTAGCCCAGCTGAGGCAGACCTGCGACCGCGAAACAATCGTGAACATTTTAGAAAATCGTTTGGAATCTCTGTCGTTCTTTATTATTCGAATCGCGGCAAGCGAGACGGTTTTTTTTTGTTTATTTTGTTCTGTTTATTATCTGCTTATTGTCTCGTCGATGCGTTTCGCAGCAGCGGACGTCGACCGACGTTGCAAGGTCGTCGGTCAACTCTTTCCTTTCTTCGTTGTTCCGGCGGGAAAGTAAGCGCGAGCAGCCTGGAGATTCTACAGGGTGTCCGGAAGATCGTTAAACGGCAACGATAGATTCCTCGGGCGATTTGAAGCAACTTTTTCCTCAGCGAAAATGTTCTACGAGGCTTCGTTTACGAGTTATTGACGAAAAACTGTGGCCAATGAGAGGCGAGAGCGACTGCCGCGCGACGGCCGAGCCAATCAGCGGAACTGGGCACCGCGCGGCCGTCGGATTGACCGCCTCGCGCCAGCAGAGCTCGCCTCTCATTGGCTCGTATGCTGTAACCTTCTCGAATTACCTTTATTTATAGGTCATTGTATTTGTCTTGAGAAACTCTATCGGAATATGAATAAAAGTCTAGGTCGTTCTATTTAAAAAACAGCTTCGACCTTCATACTTCCTCTATACTTCCAGCTATAAAAAAGTTATTGACATAGTACAATGCGCCTCTTGAAATAGAACAACTTTCGTCTAACAATTTTTCTTCTATTGTTATAAACAAGCGAGTTATTCGCGTGTTTCGTTTCAAATTCCCTATTCTGTTATTACATTATTATCGCAGTATTAATTTTTACAATGAAATTGATCGACATTCGACGCGTTTATGGTAAAATTATTAAAATTATTATTAAAATTATTAAAATACGATTAAAATTATTAAAATTATTATTATTAAAATTATCAAAATAGTTAAATATAAGTTGATGCAAGTTAAATAAATTTTCGTACAAGCACCGAGAAATCTAATTGTTTACAGATGGTCCTAAGACAATTATAGCATTGTGCGAGAAGAATGTTCGATAACAGATTATTCTGTCGGATTATTCCGCGCGATATTCGGCTCCCGACGGCGCCACGTCGCATGCACGTTCGGATGTTTTATTCAGCCGGCGTCAGAACGTTGAACCTATTCCGTCGGTCTGCAGCGACGAGCCCGAGGAATGTAGGACACTGGGTGACCATTCGAATACACCGTTATAACCTGCTTCTTAGCCGCGGCCGCGTCTTTTTATTCGTTTTCGACGGGGCAACACGTGGTGTCACGCCAAGATCTTCGCGGCGATCTTCTACTTTCGACTTCCGTATTTTTCTCGCTCCGCGAACAGGACTACTTCCCGCACGAATTCTACTTTTACGTAGAAGCCGAGCTGCGAACGGCAGCCGCTGCCACTTGCTTTCGTTTATTCCGTCAAAGACGAATCAAATTTTCCGTTCAGATAGATTTTTAATAACCAACGAATTGCAATCGTTAATTATTGTAACTAATTTATAATGATTTGTAGTAACCAACGAGTTACAATCGTTAATTATTGTAACTAATTTATAATGATTTGTAACAACCAACGAGTTAAAATCGACAATATATATATATATATATAATAATTAACGAGTCATAATCGCATTAATCAGATTATTTTTGCTAAATTCAACCCTCAACCTATCAAACAATAAAAGTAACTGAAACATCCTGTTCTATCAGAGTGACAAAACTGAATATAATTTTCGGCATTAAATAAAGAATAATTTTCGCCATTTTGTTTACAATATACACTCGAATTAAAAAGTGTACTCGGCGATTTCTCGTGCCAGTTTCTCAACAATTTTAAACCATCAATTTTAAACAATTAAAAACAGACCACTTTAACGGCCACAATAGCTTCGATTCCGACAAAGAGACATAATTATAATTACAGCAACATTAAGATAAAAAAAAATGTAGAATCTTCCGATCCGATAGAATTTAATATTAACCCTTTGCACTCGAGCGGCGACTCCGAGGCACCGCTAAAATCGTTATATCACGTTCCAAGATAACTTCTACATCAACAAAGTTTACATTTAAAAAACTATCACGTTACAAGGAAGAACAATAAAAGAAACTATTAAAAGAAAAAGAAATAGTTACAAAATGCACTTCGTCGTACAAAATGGAAATACAATAACTCAGAGAAATTCTTTTAGATTTAGATTTTGGACAGCTGAGACATTATTTTAGACAGTTAAAATGGCTCCGAGTGCGAAAAGGGTTAAAACTCTCCCCGCACGAGCAAGCGAACAGATAAACCGTAAAGTCGAAGGTGTTATCGCCTGGCGACATTGCAGCGAGTGCAATGCATTGCACCGCGGACGAATCGAGAACCGATAATGAACGATAACGAACCGCGACTCTAAATCTCTAGATCTCGGAGAGATCGAAGACGAGCTCGAAGCCGACATAGTTCGCTTACCGTGACGGAAATGTTCGGTGAGGGCGTTCGCCGACCTCGCGAGACAGCTCTCGAGATTATGGTCCCTCTTGGAGCACGGCTCCAAAAACTCCAGGCCCTTGTACTTGCCGATCGCGTCGGCACCGATCAGCAACGCACACGCGCACAACAACAGGCTAGTAGACCAGGTCATTATAATAATAATAATAATAAAAAAAAATAATAATAATAATAATAAATCGCGATCGCTAAATGGCTCCTTCTGCGCTCTCCGCGGTGCTCGCGCGGCTCGATCGAATTTCTTCGCGTGGAATGACCGGCCAGCAGGGATGCGTCAGGCCTTATAACACCTTGACATTGCCCCCGCTATGCCTTCGGGGCACACGAGCACAAGAAAAAGGAACGGCGCGAGCACAGGTAGCACCCGATCCGTGGATCGTAGGCATCCGCGAGAAGCTGAAAAACGCGGACGACGCGCCGCGCACAGTGGTCGATTCCCATAGAAAAATTTCGGAAAAAAGGCGGTTCCAAAAGATGTCCCCGATGCGACGCGTGATTTATTCGCTGGCTAGTTAATTAATTTTAATATAGAAGCGGCTCTGTATTTGCGACTTTATCATTCGCCGTGATCTTCTTTAACATTTTTCCATAGAAAAAGCGGGAAAAGGCGGTTTTAAAAGACAATTTTAACGTCCCCGTGACGCAATATTTATTCGCTGGTTAGTTAACTAATTTTAATATAGAAGCGGCTTTATCAGTCGCCGTGATCTTTTTTTTAACATTTGTTCGTCTTTTTTTGGACACGGCTTCGTAGCAGCGCGTCGCCAAATTATGCTAATTTTATGTCGACGTTTATAATTGTTTCGTTCTTCGAAGATTTCATCATTTTTGCAGAATTTAACGTACTCGGTATCTGCTTGAATTATGACGCAGGCGCTCGCTTCATTTCTTGCTTTTTTTGGGGGGGGGCGGGGTGGATACGTTTAATTGAATGCGTGGAATTTTCGCTTCGTTTTTTTAATTGCGAGCTCGGCGGAGCTCGGCGTTCGCTTTGATGGCATTACGTTTTTATTAATGTAGACGAAATTAGGTCCTTTTTATTGGAGAGAGAGAAAGGGATTTTTTTACAAAAGATAATGTATTTATTGTTTGAGAAAGCTAATTTTTTGTATCCTTTCCACGTGAATAGCTATGAATATCACCAAATATAACAAATAAATAGGTACTTTTAATATATGTATACATATTTACGTAGAGAATCGCACTTTTAATCACCGTGGAACGTCCATTTATTCATATTTACATTTATTTATATTTATTTATATTTACAACGTTTCGTAGGTAAAATCGTTCGCCTCGATTATGTCCGCGCGAACAAAAAAATATAATGTATTCAATGAGTTCATCGATCTTCTCAAAATGCCTTCCGTGAATTCGTCGTTTAATAAGCACACGGAAATAAAAGACGAGTGAGTGGACCTTTGGCAAATGAAGCCCGACAGAAAAAAATTGTTGGTTTTACATATGCATGAGAGTAACTCGCTAAAGAACTCGTGGAAGCACGGATGACGTTTCGTGTATTCTAGATATATTCCTTTTCCTGTTTGAAATTTTGTAATTCGTTTGCGTTCTCGATCATCCAAACTAAGTAGCTCGACGTAAATAATCCGATGGTTAAATAATCGCTGGTCACTTTTCTACAGAGTTGTGCGGAATCGCGATTGAACTACTCGAGGAATTGTAATTAGGGCGCGATTCGATTGCGTTATTATTCAGTCGAATTGTAATTCGTAATTCAGATCTATATCTATTCGATGAAATTACAATGTTATTGCAGTTGGAGTACAGTTGCAACATACTGAGTAATTGAATTTGGCTAATTACGAATTATAGTGTAATTGAATTAACATTAGGAATTACGATGTGATTGAAGTGAGATTAGGAATTATAATGTATAATAATTGAATTAAGATTAGGAATTACGATGTAATTGAACTGGGATATTTGAATTGCTTTGTATTTGAATTGCTTTGAACTCGAATTGCATTCTATTCGAATTGCTTTGAATTCGAATTGCATTCTATTCGAATTGCTTTGTATTCGAATTGCTTTCTATTTGAATTCCATTCTATTTGAATTTCACTCTATTTGATTTGCATTGTATTTGAATTATGTTATATTTGAATTGAATTGTATTTGAATTGCTCTGTATTCGAATTGTGCTTTGTATTCGAATTGCATTCTATTCGAATTGCTTTATATTCGCAAATTGCATTCTATTCGAATTGCATTCTATTTGAATTGCATTGAATTTGAATTGCATTCTATTCGAATTGCATTGAATTTGAATAGCATTCTATTTGAATAGCATTCTACTTGAATTGAATTAGCAATGGAATTAACCAAAACTGTGTTCGAATTGTGCAATCGAACCAGCACCACTCTGCTCTACTAAAACAATTCTTGCACACGGATTGCCTTAGATCGTGACGATCACGTGCGAAACATATTTGGACAGTAGAGAAATCTGCTATTTAAAGAATCGGATAATCGGGGCTTCGTAAAATCAAACAGAACACCGAACACCGTCTACATCGTTCGAAAATATTATCCTTAATCCGGGTCGAGGAATATAATAGACAGCATATGATGCACCAGACGTTGTAATAACACGATCGATAGAAAATTATTTCCAGACAGCGCGACGGTACCAGATTGTTGCTCGAATTAATGGGCTTCAGTTAGGCCGGTTCTGTGCCATTTCGATCACAAAAGAAAGTCGCGTACGTATCGACGACTTTGGGAAAGCCGGCCGCGAAAATAATCAACGGGCACCGGTCGTACACAGCGACGGCTTGATGTAATCCGTTTTAGAAGCCGCGGAAAGACCGGAAAAAAAGAAAGAAATTTATAGCCATAGTTCGTGACGGGTTCGAGTACTATTAACTTGCCTGTTCCAGCTCTTTCGGCTTTCTAACGAAATGTGACAAGAACGCGGCGGTGCCCACTGACCTCTATTACGATCTCGAGAATTATCTTGAACGTGTCCAGGTGACCGGAAAGTTTCTATTTTGCACGCCGAAAGAAATCGGTTTTCAAGTATATCGAATTATAACGTGCGTGCGAATAATTATAGAATCGAGGGGAGTTTTATACTTTTAGAGATAGATAAACGAAGATGGAACGATATATTTGTATATTTCTATTTTCTATTATTTTTTATATAGAGATATAGATATATTGATATTTTCTATTATTTTTGATATAGAAATATACTTATATTTCTATTTTATATTATTTTTGATATTGAAATATAGATATATTTATATTTTCTATTATTTCTAATATAGAAATATAGATATATTTCTACTGTTTAATATTTCTAATATAGAAATATAGATATATTTCTACTGTTTAATATTTCTAATATAGAAATATAGTTATATATCTATTTTCTAATATTCCTAATATAGAAATATAGTTATATATCTATTTTCTAATATTCCTAATATAGAAATATAGTTATATATCTATTTTCTAATATTCCTAATATAGAAATATAGTTATATATCTATTTTCTAATATTCCTAATATAGAAATATAGTTATATATCTATTTTCAAATATTCCTAATATAGAAATATAGATATATTTCTATTTTGTATTATTTCTAATATAGAAATGCACATATATTTCTATAAATTGGCCAAAATTTCCGCACGATTTACCAAGCACTATCGAAAAAAGCTAACGTATTCGAAAATATCGAAACGATCCTAAATCCAGTCTTGAAAAAAAACGACCACGGTTCAAGAGTTGCATTCGCACACTTTAATCTGCCACCGTGGGTATATTATAAAGGTGTCATTGGTTCGTGTCACATCGTGCTTCGTAACACCCGATAATCGGCGATAGAAATTTGACACGGGTAGATCGAAAGTAAGCGTACGTCAATGGTGTACGTCAGAGGTGCCCGACATGGGGTATTAGGAAAGAATTTTAAGCACCGTTAATGAGCACGGTATCTTGTGCCGATCACGACCGATTTCGGTCGTGACGGAGATTGAACGGGTTAATGCTCCCATTGACACGGTGTTATACGTAAAACACGCGAGCACGGAATACCTATGAGGTTTGGTAATATGTACTTGATACTCGTGCTACGAACGATCACAGAATTGGTATACCATAATTCAACCCTTTGGGCACTCGGTAGATTTTTCTGATAGAAATATCTAGCAGCGCGAATGATGCCATTTTGTGCACTGTTGGGAAATTTTATAGGAATAAATAAATAGATGATACGGTGTTTTCATTTGTGTATTTTAATGATAAAAAGAAAAGACAATAATTCCGTGTCGCCGCATATTTTTCTTTGAATAGGAATATATGTATATTTAAATATATGTATATTTCTATATTAGAGATATTAACAAGTGAAAATATATGGATATTTCTATATTAGAAATAATAGAAAATAGAAATATAACTATATTTTTATATTCGAAATATTAAAAAGTAGAAATATATCTATATTTCTATATTAGAAATATTGAAAATTGAAATATATCTATATTTCTATATTAGAAATATTAAAAAGTGAAAATATATCTATATTTCTATATTAGAAATAACATAAAATAGTAATATATCTATATTTCTATATTTGAGATAATAGAAAATAGTAATATATCTATATTTCTATATCAAAAATAATAGAAAATAGTACTATATCTATATTTCTATATTAGAGATAATAGAAAATAGTAATATATCTATATTTCTATATCAAAAATAATAGAAAATATAAATATATCTATATTTCTATATATTAAAAATAGTAGAAAATAGAAATATATATATACTTCTATATCAAAAATAATAGAAAATAGAAATATATCTATATTTCTATATCAAAAATAATAGAAAATAGAAACATACGTATATTTCTATATTAAAAATAATAAAAAATAGAGACATATATATATTTAAATATACCTAAATTTCTATATTAAAAACAATAGAAAATGCGTTGTCGATTGCATAGGAGATCTGTTCTCGATGCACATTAAAACAGCATGTGGAATCAATGTAACTTGATTTACACGTGTTAATCGAGTGGGTCAGAATTGTCTGGCCGCCGGTTTGCTAAATTCGAACAACAATGCCTGAACAAAATTGCTCGCTCGTTTATGTAAGAGCGGTCGGACTGTTGCTGCAAATATCTCGTCGATCGATAAGAGAGTGAAAAGATGCACTGATGTTGATACACCGTGCTCGTACACCATGAGAATGCGAGGTCAGAGACCGTGCGCCTCTCAAGGCAAGCAGCTATCTCGCGAGACGAAGAAATCATCCTGTTCTCCTTTGGTTTCGGTGTACCGATTGTCCCTAGCTGAATTGTTATGCTAAACAAACGCCGCGCGGCAAGAACCGATAATGAAACCGAACATTCTTCGCGCGTTTCTTATGCGAAAGACTGAAACGTTTAAATATGTCGCGAAAATAATATCGTCCCTATGTACAGAATCTACTAAATTGCTGTGTGTTTTCTGCGTTGCAATGTAAATGTAATGATGCTGTTGTCAATAATATGAAATTTATGCGAAACACTGACTGTTCAATTTAACATTTTTGCAACGTTATGAAATTTATAATTTCGTTCGTATCATTTGCTAAATGATACAAGTATTATGTGTAATATATTATATTATTATTATATTATATTATATAATAATAATATCTTATATTATTATTGTGTAATATATTATATTATATAAATATACATTTTTTTTTTCGTTCCACCAAAGTGATATAATATTAGTTTTTAAAGTATATCAAAACGTATACCATATTGATATCATATTTAAATATGATATTTAATTTATATTCAAATAACATAGGCTGTCGTTTAAAATTACTTGCAAATTACTTGCAAAGTACAGAAAAATGTAAGAGTATTTTTGCCACAATCTGTTCATGTGTAAAATGTATATAAAAATATAAAGTATAAAAACGTAATAAAAAAAAATATAAAATATATATTATGCATTTAATATTCTTTAAAAACTGTCTGTAGGTAACATTACCACAATAAACCTATGAACGGCCATTTGGCACCTGAAACTGTTCTAAAAATGTCTTTTATACTAATCTGAGATATCATATGTTTCAAGCGGAAGACGTGGATTAAGAAAGCCATTCGGAAATTTGTGTTTTACAACAAAATAGTGTTCTATTGTCCCAAAATTATTGTAGAATCTAGAACCGGGAGGTTCCCGAGGCCATTTGAAGCAACCTTTTCCTTAGCGAAAATGCGATCCGCGGCTTCGTTTACGAGTTATCGACGAGAAACGTGGACCAATCGAAGAGCGAGCGCGGCCGGCGCTCCGCCCAGCGACCAATGCCGCGTCGCGCTGGCCGTTTGACGCAGCGGCAATGGTCGCGAGGGCGTGGCGTCGGTGTTTTTCGTGAATAACTCGTAAACGAAGCCGCGGATCGCATTTCCACAAAGGAAAAAGTTGCTCCAAATGACCTCGGGAACCCCTTGTTTCCCACAAGTACAATAATTTTCGAATAACCTGTAGCTCAAAGCATGTAATCCGAATGATTCCTTGGTCCGTAACTCGAATTCTAACTTCCCCCCGGTTTTGGTTTGATGATCCTTTCGAAGGGGAAATTACGGAACGCGGTGCCGAATATTTCGGTGAAGGCGGTAGAGACGAGATCGTTAATCAGCCCCCTGGTCATCACGAATCCCGGCTGCCAGGCGCCATTTATTATTCTGTCGAGGATGTTCTCCAGCATCTGTCGGCCGGAGAGCAAGTGCGTGATGTGGAGCTTCAGGTCGCGGATCGTTTGCACGTCCACGTTTACTTGGATCTTTTGGCCGGGTCTCTTGGTGACGGTGGTCGTCTGAACAAGGTCATCTGAAAAGCAAGAAATTATGAGAAGAGAGATCGCAACAGCCCGAATCCGAGGAACGACGAAATTAAAAGGTGAACTGTTCTCCTTTGAATCGCGTACCCAAAAGAACAGTTACAGTAAAAACTCTCTTATCCGACGGTTTATTTTTGCAATAACTTGATATCGAAAGATTCTGTTGTCTAAGAAGTTCATTCGAGTTCTTTGCTAGGTGATGATGCATCAATGATAATAATACACCCCCTGTATAATTATTGACGGTAACTAGAAACGTTGAAATTAATGTAATACTTAATCCAATCAATTTAATGCAACGATTTTTAACTATTATAATCATATAATAATTATGGTTTCTGTTACCTATGGTAGTGATTAAAAATTCTTAAATGATCGATGTTTACTTACAAAGGGTTAAAGTGAATTTTCCCTTGTTCGTCACAGAGGTCCCGAATACGTTCGCATTGAAGTCGTAGGAACCCGAGAGAAATTTTTCCGGGAAGCTCTGAGTATAGACAACCTGAAATTGAAGTGTAAATTTGCAAATGAGTATATATATATATATATATATATAAATAAAATAAATACAATATAAATAGAATACAAATATAATATAAAATATATATAATATAAATAAGTATATAATGCACTGCCACTGTTACATATATATATATAAATATCAGCGTAAAAACGAGCGAATACGGTGTCTCCTTTGTCTCAGCACTGGAACACTACGTATATTCTATTACCAGAGATCTTATGCCGGTACAATTAACTCACTGACGCATCCAAGTGAAAGCTACTATTATGCGTAAGCATAAATGTGTACAGCGGAACGCTGAACTATAGCAGCAACAAAATCTCTTGGCAAACTCAAGGCCAACACCTCTACGAATCCGCTAATCCCGCTAAGAAGACCAATAAAACTTGCACCTCCAGGCATTCAATTATTTACGTAATTTCAAGATTCTTCGATCATTTTAGCCGCGGCGACGCTGCACGTTTTTTTTTGCACGTCGTTTGTTTAAACAAACAGGAGAGACTCGTACGATATCAAGGTTAAATCTGTTTTTTAATCTTTGTTAAGGTAATTGTCTGTTTTTCTTTTTGTTTGTTTTTTTATTTAGTATTTCCTGCAGAAAAAGGACCATAAGCGCCACTTGGCACCAACGCGAATCAGAAGCAGGTCATCGGAACTTTCCACGTTCGGAATAAGTGGAGTGTAGATTCAAAATAAGTTTTTCTGAGGAATTGGAAAGTCAATTGGTTCCTTATACAGGGTGTCTCGCGCAACTTCTGCACCGTCTGCGACTTCCAAAATACGCGGAGGACAATAAAATTCTGTATGCGAAAGGGTTCAAAGCGGTTTAAAAGGGCACACGGGTTTTCAGATAAAAAAGTTGAGAAACGAGTGCTTTTTATCTTTTGTTGTCATTTTGTGATAGCAGGATTAAAAGAAGAATTAAAAGAAGAATTAAAAGAAGAATTAAAAGAAGAATTAAAAGAATCAAAAGAATCAAAAGAATTGAAAGAATGAAAAACTAGTCCCATTAACGCTTAAAAAAAATTCGAGTCAATTAGACCACTATGAAAAAAAGGTTATTTCATTTTAAAAGGTGGTCGAATACTTTTTTCCACAAGAGCCGTACTCTCCATTTTATCACTGTTTTATGCTACATGTGTTAAGCAGGTGCGCAAATGTTAAGTTAACGAAACTATTTCTCGACTAAAAAGTGAGCATCGTCGAGCAGAAACTGTGAAAGACGTTTTTAACAATTAGCAACAAATGTGAATCCATAGGAATTGTTACCTTGTAATGCGGCAGATCGCTGACGAATTTCGTTACTTTGCTGGCAGACCATCCGCTCTCGGTGACGTTCCTCAGCGTCAAAGTAAAACCGAAATTCTGCATTCCACGTTTCACTGAAACCTCCTTGGCGAAGAACGGATCGAAAGGAGCTACATTGTACGCGGAAAGTCCGGTTTTGAAGTACGGCCGGATCGCGTTCAACGCTTCGCGTATACACGCGTCGAAGCCTGGCACGTTTGGATGGCAATCTTTGAAGTGGTCCTCTGCAAACGGAGAAAGTTCCTTCATTTTGATCATAGAGCGATGTACAGGGTGTCCGAAAATTACGTTGCTTCCGGGAAACGAGGTTAAATTATAGTGGTAACAGTTCCTGAGCTGATTTGAAGCAACTTTTTCCTTTACGAAAACGCGATCCGCGGCTTCGTTTACGAGTTATTAAGGAAAAACGCTGACGCCACGCCCTCGCGACCATTACTGCCGCGTCAGACGGCTAGCGCGACGCGGCATTGGCCGCGAGGGCGGGCCGTCAGCCGAGCTCGCCTCTTATTGGTCTCTGTTTTTCGTCAATAACTCGTAAACGAAGCCGCGGAGAAAATTGTTGCAAAGGAAAAAGTTGCTTCAAATGGTCTCAGGAACCGCTCGTTTCCCGGAAGCAACATAATTTTGGGACAAAGGAATTTCAATATAGGTTTTCTAGGTTTTCTAGCTTTTCTAGGCTTTCTAGCTTTCTTTTATAATTATTATAAGAGCCTAGAATTTATTTGTACACCTTTGAAACTGGAATAACTTTTTTATAATTATACCGAGCGGTCTAAATTGTTCTGAGATCATTATTCTTTTCTGTCATTCCGACCAATTGCAATATTCGGAAACAATTTGTCAAAAAATTGTCTAATAACATCTCGACAAAATTTAGATCGCATGGCCCAATTATAAAAAAAGTTACTCGGTTTTAGAAGGTGTACGAATACTTTGTGCCCTAACTGTACGTCGTCGTTAAATCGGATATGGGCGCCATATTTCAAGACATTTTAAGAAACAGCGAACAGATCGGGTTCGGAGCCATTTCCAATGAAACGAGCGACGGGTTTCCTTTTAAGGGCATCAAACGTAACGTCCTAGTTTGATGCCGTCAAGGTCGTAAATAAACGACAGCAATTTTCCTGCACGCTAACATTGCAGGTGGTTGAGAAAACGGAACCCTGCGGTCAATTTTTCAATTGTTGAACTTCTGTATTTTTCGACGCATCCTTTCCAATATAGTATCACCCGTTAGATTTCCAAGATTCAATGATATTTTGTTATTTTGATATTTATTTATTTATTCTTGACATTTTGTATCCTTTGTTCACGCAATTCGTTGTTTAATACTCGTTGCATCCACACGCGTTTCGCAATCATAATTCAATTATTATTATTATTATTATCATTAATTATTATTATTATTATTATTATATTATATTATTACATTATTATTATAATATTATTATATATTATTATATATTATTATATATTATTATAATATTATTATATATTATTATAATATTATTATCATTAATTTATACTATTAAATTATTTATTGCGTTAATCATAATTTTATTCGTTACTTCCTGTTTCCATTCTATGAAATTTCCAATTATTATTTTTAGTTTTACTTCAATTATTGTTATCTGTATTTTATAGTCCTCGAATAATCGTATCCTCCGCTTCCCAAATTGTCCATTTTCGTGTACACTCTGTGGGACAATCAGGGAGAATTTGCTGTACACGCGAAAACGAAAGCGGGGAATTCAACGATGAAACTAAAATTCCCATTAAATCGAGCAGACTCTGTCGATTCTCTTTCGACGTCTTTGTCCTCCAGTTTTGCAATTCACAATGGCTCCGCATTCCGTGAGAATTTTCCGCTCGCATAATTCGCGCCGATAATCACGTCCTTCGCGCAATACCCTCCCCCGACAAATGCGTGCATTATGTCACGAAACCTTCGAACAACGCGCGAACTTTCGTCGTCGCGCGGATACCAAAGATGTGAACGGAAAATCCTTGCTTCGATCTTGCGATCAATGTAAAATGCGGACACCGTCTCCGAGCGGCGATCAAAAATTTATTCGCATTAATTAATTTACAGTTGTAATGTAACGTAATGCAAATGTGATGCAATTGTCGAGTGCAAAGGGTTAAAACACTGCATTTAGTTCTCATCCAAATAATGATATAAACTGAAAACTTGAGGCTCGATATATACAGGGTGTCCCAAAAATGTCTCGCAATACGGAAATGTGTGGTCACTCTAAGGTCATTCTAAGCAACGTTTTCCTTCGCGAAAATGTAATCTGCGGCTTCGTTTACGAGTAATTAACGAAAATTTCAGTTGTCGCACTGCCTTTTCCATCGCATTTCGCAACGGAAACCTCGCAGCAGCGCGTCGCTGCCTGTCGTTCTTACCGAAATCTGCGGCCGAGGACGCAGCCAGGAGGGCCAGGATCGCGAGGACACTGCGTATCGGTCGCATCCTTGTCCCAGCGATCGATAACGACACGTTGCACACGCGGTAACGGCGCCTCGTTGCGGAACACGAGGCGTTATTCCAGCAACCGGGCGAGCACGCGAACGATGCTCGCGCTTTCACTCTCTGCGGCACATCTGAGAGAAGGGTTAGACCGCGCGCCGCGTTCCCGCACCGAGATTTTTCGGTCGAGGTTGCATAACACCCCGTAGAAAACGCCGGGGACAGGTGTCACGCGGCCACCGAGCCACAAACTCGCACCAATGCCGGCGCAGAAAGCAGTCCAAAAAATCCTCGGGAACATTTCGCTTCAGCTTTCCGATAGCGGCGCGGCGATCTGGTCTCGTTGCTCCATTTTTCCAGCGTGGAAAAGCGCGTTTCCTGCCTTTCGGCGGCGATTTGACCTCGGCGCTGGCGTGTTTGACGCTAGAAACCCGTGTCGAAGGATGCAACGCCATTTTTGGCACGATGTACAGTAATGTCTCTCTAATTCGCGCTCAGATTGCGCACAAAATGGACAATTTGGGAAGAGGAGACACGATTGTTCGAGCCTCGCGGTTTATTTTTATAGTTATAAATTGTCCACGATTATAAAAACGATCCGCGAGGCTCGAGTAATCGTATCTCCTCTTCCCAAATTGTCCAATTTAGTGGACAATCTGAGCGTCAGTAAGGGAGACATTACTGTACAACGGAGGGCACCGAAATGTCCGCCGCGAATGTTTCCGCTTCCCTTTCTTTTTCTCCTCTGTTTTTTCCTTCTTCTTCTTCTCTTTTTCTTTTTGTTTAAATATCACATTTTATTGAGATAATTCCGGTTCTGAAGGTCGCGGTAAATGTTGTTCCGGCGACGATCGAGGACGAAGTTCGGGGAAGGGAACGGTATAAATGGACGCGGCGCGGCCGTTTTAGGGACCGGAGTTCGCCGACACGATGTTGCGCTGATTATACCGTGTTAGTTTGTTCTCGTTTGCCCGATGGGGAAGGTTGTGTGCAACGGTGCATTCGGAGCAACAGGTTGTTGTTGCATCGAGCGAGAAATTGACGGGCCGCAGCCGACGATGCAGCAGCGGGAAGTTTCGGTCTGAGGGGGATGACGCGTCGCTCGGTGAATAAGGTGATCGATCGTTTAGCTTTATCAATCGTCGTCGGGTTGCTTAATCCTTTGCAGTAATATTTATTTCAAGTTAATTTGCGTTTGTCAGTGATTTTAGTAGAATTTTATCAGGTTATCCCTTTTGGATGCTAAGGGTTGGAATATATGTGTCCCATTGCAACGCATTAGGTTATTTATTACATTTATGTTACATTATATTCATATTTATATTTACATTTATATTACATTATATTTGTATTTATATTTATATTACATTATATTCACATTTATATTTATATTACATTATATTCACATTTATATTTATATTACATTATATTCATATTTATATTTATATTACATTATATTCATATCTATATTTATATTACGTATTTATTTGTTACATTATTATTATTACATTATTATATCGTGGAGAAACGGACTTCACGTGCCCCTATAGACAACAAAGGGTTAAAAAGAGAAGAACGTCGCGATGCACCTTTCATTTTGGAGCGTCCGTCCTCGACGGGCAATGCTTAATAATAAATCGTCGCATCGACGAAAAAGCTATCGAGCTCTTTCGATCTTTATATCTTTACGTAATTGCTAGATTTCTCCTCTGCCCCTACTTGCGATGTTTGTTTGCGCAGTGTGGTCTCTGCGAATTCGCTTTCCGCCATATTCATATATTTGAATTTTGAAACTTTTCTGACGGGTTTATAGCTTCCGCTTGGCAATAAATATAAATAATAATAATGTAATACATAATGTACAATAATATAACGATATAATAATATAATAATATACTAATTTAGTAGTATAATAATATTATAATATAATATATAATTTAGTAGTATAACATTATTATATTATATTATTGTATAATAATATAATAATATAATATTATATTATTATTTAGTAGTATAATGTCATATTTATTACTTGCAAAAAAATGAAGAAAAAAAACGGATTTCGATTCGAATAAAATTCTCTGCTCGAAGCAGACGCGGACGGAAGATTAACCGCGCTGTGAAATAATCACAATGAAAATCGTGCGCTGTCGCGCTGCAAAGCATTGTTATCGCCGCGCCATTCTTTATTTATCAACGTTTCGCGAGTTGCCGGGAGAAAAAAATACGTTCGAACATCTCGCCGGTGAAAGTCGTTTACGCAATGAGGATTGTGCAATAGCGTTTGATCAAATCGTGAAGTTTTTCGCGTAACATCGCGATTTTAAACAAATTGGACGAGAGACGGTCTTCTTGGGAATGACCTAAAATCTGGATTACATAAAAATAACGTTCGACGGAGAACGGACTACTGTAAAGTAATTTCTCTCTGATTCGCGCTTGGACTGCGCGTAAAAGTGGACAAGTTTGTGTTTTGTTTATTTCTTAATTTTTGATTATTTGTTACTGTCAAAGAATTGTTATTGTTACTATCGATACTATTTTATTTTAGTTATTGCTATCTATATTTTATTGTTAACGATGGACAACGACTTTAATTAACAATAATGTAATAATATAATAATATAATAACATAATAATATTATAGTATAATAATATAGTAGCATAATAATATAATAACGTAATAATATTATAATATAATAATATGATATCATAATAATACAATAAAATAATAACATAATAATATAATAATATGATAATATAATAATATGATAACATAATAATATAGTAACATAATAATATAATAATATAATATAATAAATGTCTGATTATTTAGTTCAACATTTGAAAAATATTTAAGTCGTTTGCTCCATTTGGAAAAAGTTATTGCTTTTAAAATATATAAATAGAAACAGATAAAAATCGAATATTATTATTTTATTATTAACAGCTCATTCCGTGGCACGGATTTAATTGCACCTGTTCGCAGACAACCTGCTGTGCTTCAACGTAAGACCTGCCGAGCTATTGTTGCAACACCGGGTGCACAGAAATTTTCAGTATGCATACAAGTGCATAACCATAATTCACAAAATGCATTTCTTAAATTTTCGTTTACAATCTAAGATCAAAAAAGTTGAGAGAACACCCTACTTTAATTTTTCTTATCATTCCATTCATTTGCAACCTAAACAACTTTTGGCATGCTCATTTCATAAAAAAAAACTCGTAGATCTAACGTGTCAAAAATATTCAAGTTCTTTAAATCAATTTTCGAAGAAAGTTATTCCGTTTGAGAAAAGGGGGTTGACGTACTTTCCGAGGCGACTGTACATCGACGACTAGGGCCATCTCTATACATATATACGTACAACATCGATCATTTTCTTGGCTTCATTCCGCGTGCTCAGTCTACGGAAAATTTTCATTGCACAATGCGGCAATCTTAATCGCAGGCTAATGGAAACTGCTGGTCGAACAAGCAACCCTTCTATCGGTTTCCACATTGTAGATCCGACGGTGGGTTGCGACTTCGTTATAAAACTCCGTTTTATAAACGCTACTCTTTAATTTTGTATACTCTTTGATCATTCAATTGTTGCTTTTCTTGACCCGCCATTGTTCGTTATTACACGTTCACACGCATCGTTTACACTTTGACTGCGCGCTTGTCACCTTATATGTGGGTCACGGAATTATTTAAACGTTCTTTTTCATGATAATCCATTGTATTGAGGTATCAGTAATATAATATATCAGGAGAGACATAATAAGATATAATAGATATAAATATAGATAGAAAATATAATATAGATATAATAGATATAATATAAATATAATAGATATAATAGATATAATAAATATAATATAGATATGATAGATATAATAAATATAATATAGATATAATAGATATAATAGCTTATCTATTGTATCTATATTATATTTATTACAATAGATATAATAGATATAAATATAATATAGACATAATAGATATAACAAATAATATATATAATAGATTATAAAATATATCAATAACGAAAAAGATCACGAATATTATTCGTTCGGCGCAATTAGCTAGCTAGGCGTTCGTTGAACACACGCAGGATCCTCTTAGAAAGTTAGTCCTTTGTTAGAAAAACACGCAACCCGTGTTCGAACACCTTTTCACTGCGAGGCTCCGCAAAACGATTCGCGTGTAATGTTGTTAACAATGCGGGCCCATTCCGACCAACAATAATTTCTTATTGTCGAAGATAATACAGCAACTTCTCCCTAATTCGAGAACCAATTCGCCAACAATCGGTGACTATAAAATACAGATAATAATAATTAAAATAGAATTAAAAATAATAATAAAAAATTGAGAGATAAATAAAATATAAATAATAGTATATATATTATTAGGGAGAAATTACTGTACTATAATTTTCAAATTGTATTTTCGCGAGACAGAAGCGACCATTATGAAACACCGTCTCGATTTCAACCCCTTCTATGAAACGGTGCCCCCAAATAATCCGATAAAAAAATACATACAACCTACGAAAGTGGATATAAAAGTTCAACCCATATTTCGAACACTGTTCCTCGTAAATTCGCTCGCACAGATAAGGTTATGCTACGATCAGCTGTGAGAAAAAAAAAGAATGTTCACTCGAACATAGGTGTTGTAACACGGTTCGCATCCGTGTTTCATATGCGCGGGCAGCGTCGTTACCGGTCGTACCCGTTCATGGAACAGGTTCGCGGTTTTCTTAATCGCATTTTTCTTCAACAGCGAAAGTAAAACAAATTTAATTGTTTCCGTTACGTTACGAGATAGTGGATGCGAAACTCGAGTTTTCATTTTGCATCTCGCGTATTTATTTGTTGCATCTTGCAACGAATAATAAAACCAGAGAAAGGGGAAAAACGTGTTACTCGAAGAAATGGAAAGTTGGCCGCGGAGAAAAAATAATAGTTGCGGCGAGAAATGGCAAAATTATGCCTTTTCTGCATAAATTAAAAGACGTAATAATAATAATAAACATATCTTACGCGCGATAGATAATAATTTGATGCTTGTAATTAAGAATATGTGTAAATGTGTTGTCAGGTGAGGGTGAAATACCCGTTCCAAAATGGGGACATTGAATATGGCGGGTACATTATTACATATTCATCGAACAATAGCATAAATATTTAACATATAATATGTATACAATAAATATGATATAATAAATATAATATAATAAATATAATACAATATATATGATACAATAAATATAACACAGTAGATATAATACAATAAATATAATACAGTAGATATAATATAATAGATATAATACAATAACTATGATATAATAAATATAATACAATAAATATAATATAATATACATAATACAATATATATGATATAATAAATATAATACAATAAATATAATATAATAAATATAATACAATAAATCTAATATAACAAATATAATATAATAAATATAATATAATATAATCTCGGTGAGAAACACTGCTCTCATCTCGCAGGACATTTCCATTTCTCCTTCGCCATTTTCCACGCCGCGTTATTAATAATCGTCGCGTTTTTTCCAGGCGCGGCAATAATAGATCGTGAAGATCGATAACGAAAGACCCCGCTACGAAAATATTATTTTTCTCTCTGCAAACACCACTGCGGCCAGCGATCGAGCGAGCAAGCGAGGAGGCAACCGTAGAGCTGCGGGGCAGCTTTTCCAGTCGGACGTCAGCCCGTGGCAAGATTGGAAAAGATCGAAGAGTATCTAGGGTACTTTCGACGGTCTCTAACATGGCCTAAGAGACTCGTCTGTCTGTCTGTCTGTCTGTCTGTCGTAGACGAAGAAGGCGCAGGTGCACGTTGCGACCAGTGAAAGTATCCCGGAGTGCAGTTACGATCTAGCATCTGTCAATGCCCTCTTGCATAGCCAGAGAGCCAAGCCAGTCTTGCAGTAGCGGTGCCGTTTCGCCGAGGAACCGGGATTTGAAGGCGGCAACGGTTGCTCGAAAGTGTCGGCGATCCGATCGCGAATCGCACGCTCGTGCCCGGCTGAATCTGCCTGAACGACGACGACGGTGCGTGTGTCGGCGGTGGTGTGATCGGCGCGGGCAGCTGAGATCGCGTTTGAAAACAAAAAATAAAGGGTGAACCCTCCGTCGTAATCGTTAGTTATCGTCATCCCCGAAGAAGGAACCGAGAGTGTGGGCCAACGATGACCGCGCCGACGACGATGTTCTTCCTTCTGCTTCTGTTGGTGGCGAGCGGCTCGAGCACGCTCTCCGTCGACTCGAATCGTGAGTAGAATCGATTTTTCGACTGCTAGGATCTCCGCGATCTTCCGCGATCTCTCGCTTCCGGTTTCGTGGACAGGCGTTCCGTCGTGACAGCCGTCTTTCAGAGTCAAGTTTGCCGATTCGACGTTCCGGTGAAAGTCGATTCAAATCGGCCGCGGCGAATGGGTCAGCAAAGCATCCGTTCTTTTTTCTCCCTCGGGACGTGACATAATTGATTGTGTTATGATCGGGCTAATTTGTTCGTTTGCACGAAACGGCGGGCAGCTTTTAGTTTATCGCGATAAGCGAGGATTTCGCGGTTTGAAGGAGCGGCGAGCATTTTTCCGCGAACGTTGCGTAATTCTGGGATGAAGGGAAATTGAAATCGTTCGCGCGAACGAGCAACCCCGCTCGCGTTCAATTTCGCTTGGATTTGGTGGTGTAAGTTTGACGATTGGTATGACGGTTAGTATGACGAGCTGCTTTCTTCGTCTCGATCGATGCGAGATTTTCTTTCTCCTCGCGCGATCGCTAAGGCTTCGTCTTGCGGCTTCAGCGTTTCAGGGGATTTGATTTGAGACGGTCTCCGTGGTTTGTTAAAGTTGCATGCGATGCACTGGCTATTTCTAATTCGCGTGTGTTCTATCGTTCCAGCCGAATACGTGAAACAGTGTTCGAGGAGCGACCCGAAGCTGAAAGCGTGTCTGATCGATGCCCTCCATCACCTGAGACCGTACCTGAGCGTCGGGATTCCGGAAATCGAGCTGCCTTCCGTCGAACCCTTTCGCGTAAGCGAAATTCTCTCTCATTCTCTCTCTCTCTTATACTCTGTCTATCTCTCGCTCTCTCTGTCACTAGTTCTCTCTCTCTCTCTATCTTTGTCACTCTTTCTCTCTCACTCTGTCTCTCTCTCTCTCTCTCTCTCTCTCTCTCTCTCTCTCTCTCTCTCTCTCTCTGTCACTCGCTTTCTCTCTCATTCTGTCTGTCTCTCTGTCTCTCTTTTTCTTCTGTGTGATTGTCTGTCTGTCTGTCTGTCTGTCTGTTTCCCTTTCTTTCTCTCTCTTTAATGGTCGCTTTTCTCCCCGAAATCAGCACCCCAGCATAATCGGTGCAACACGCTTGCATTTAATCTGACACGTTTATTGTTAAATTCGATCGTCGTACCGTTCAAGATCCGTTATTCCAAAAAGTAAATTCGCGACTCTGGCCCGTTTCGACAGATGGACGAGCTGACTCTGTCCCTGACAGGTGGTACAAACGGTTACAAGGTACAGCTACGCGAACTGTTCGTGAGGGGAGCGAGCAACTACACAGTCGAGGATATTAAACTCGGCTCACCCTTCGAAGCTATTGTACGAATGCCAGCCCTTATCTTGGACGCGCATTATTCCAGGTTCGTTCGTTTCTTTTCCATGAAAATACTTCTGCTCTATTTACTGGCCGCTGCTCAATAGCGCGGCGCGACGCCACCTTTTCGAACGCACATTATGAAAATATGAACAAATATTTCCGAGCTCTGTGCCAGCATAACGCCAATATATAATATAATATAATATAATATAATATAATATAATATAATATAATATAATATAATAATAATATAATATATATATAATATAATATAATATAATATATAATATATAATATCTTAGGATTCGATTTATTAATTTTGCAGTAAATAATAAGTAAAATGCAGATTTTATGCTTCTCTGACAAGGAAGTAGATCAAATGGGAAGCATCAGAAATATTTAACGCTATTTTTAGCAAAGGGGTGAAATTACACCTTTCAAATTTTCTCACCACTTTGGTAAAAAAATGTAACACAGATTTTTTTTATTATAGCGATAGTTTCGATATTATATTATAGCGACACTTTCTAAAATCTTAATTTACAATTATTTCAAGTTCAATTATTTCACCTCAATCGTTTCTCTCGTCGATGTATGATTGATCAGCTCAGGGGTGCTGATCATTCTGCCAGCCAGTGGCAACGGGACGTTCCACGCTCGGTTCGACGACGTCAAAGCTCTAGTCAAGGGTACGGTGTCCACGAAGATACGCGACGAGAAGACGTACCTGAACGTGGAGAACCTCGACGTCGTCCTGGACGTTAAGAACGTGCACATGAGGGTCCGCAAGATATTCAATAACAATCGGATACTGAGTAAGTATGCAAATCGAGGACACAGCAGTCCTTCGATGCGATTCGAGAACCGTCTAATCAAGCAGCTCTCTAATATGGCTTTAATACAGGTTGTCCTAATACAAAACGTCGTAATACTGAAATGGAAGGTAGCTGAGGTCATTTGAAGCAACTTTTCCCTTTACAAAAATGTTCTACAACGCAGCGTTCACGAGTTATTGACGAAAAACGCTGATCAATGAGGGATGGCGCACGGCTGACGCCACGCCCTCGCTGGGTCAGGTGGCCGGCGCGACGCGGCATTGGCGCGAGGGCGGAGCGCCGGCCGCGTTCGCGCTCCGATTCGCTAGCGTTTTTCATTAATAACTCGCAAACGAAGCGTCGGATTGAATTTTCGCTAAGGCGAAAGTTGTTTCAAATGGCCTCAGGAATCCCTCAGAGGCCTCGGGAACCTCTCGCTCGTACAATAATATCGGGACAGCCTGTACAACTCGGGAAATACCACTAAGTGCATCCAATTGAATCGAATTATGTTTGCAGCGGAAGCGACGAATCTGTTCCTTCGCGAGAACGGGCAGGAAGTGTTGAAAGCGATGGAGCCGCAACTGAAGAGGAAGCTATCCGTGCTTTTCGCCGGCATCGTCAATCAATTGTTGCGTCACGTGCCGGTCGAAGTATTCCTCCTGCCTTGAACAGCAACGTTGCCGCCGCGAACACCAATACATACATATTACGATCGCGTTAGGTCGGTGGGAAATAAATGGCCGTTACAGTATATTTTAAGCGTATTATTGCTGTAATCGCGAGAGCACACATATACAATATCGGGGGTTAGAATAGAGCATCGTGGATAGCACTTCGATCCGCAGTATTACATAGAATTCTATCTACACTTATACACGAATGATGATCGGCCATTCGTTTTCCCCATGTACCCTCTTTTAATTATTCGTTTAAGAGACGCACCATAGTATATTAAGCAGAACGTAGCGGGTTCGTATTAGAACAGCCACCGATACATCTAAATGGAGTTACAACACGATTTATACAGAGTGTCAAGGTTATGTCTCGTAATCCGGCATTGGGGGATTCCTGAAGTCATTTGAAGCAACTTTTTCCTTTACAGAAATTTTCTCCGAGGCTTCGTTTGCGAGTTATTAGCGAAAAACGTGGACCAGTCGGGGAGCGAGCACGGTCAGCGCTCCGCCCAGCGACCAATGCCGCGTCCCGCCGGCCGTCTGACGCAGCGGCGATGGTTGCGAGGGCATGGCGTCGGTGTTTTTCGTCGATAACTCGTAAACGAAGCGTCGGAGAACATTTTTGTAAAGGAAAAAGTTGCCTCAAATGACCTCAGGAATCCCTCAGTACCAGATTGCGAGACATCTAAGGGACACCCTGTATGCGAATCAGGGGTGTATCGAATAGCTGGGTCGCACAGTAAAATAATTAGATTTAGCTCGAAGTTGCATGTAATTTGGACTTTCCGTATATATCTAAAAAATATATATAAAATGTACGTGTACATTTTTCGCATTTCTTCCCTCGTTTTTTCTTTCTGATGGCGGATGATGTTACTCCAGAAAATCATCAAACACGAATTGGTATTTAGCATTAGTTTATTTACATCTCGTTCGATAACAATCGTAATATCAACAAGATCGATTTCAACAGACCATCTTACAGTTTTATATTCGTTACAAGACGCTCCGGGGGGTGGCAACAGTTTAAACGTAATCACAGCTCGACTCGTACCCTCGCGTGGGGTGTTTCCGTCGCGCGGAAATTACGTTGTATGTTGCGCGACCCTTCGGTTCCCATCCACGTTCCGCGTCGACTCCTTAAGATCTATCGATCTCCATCCCCCAGCCTTACCTCGACACGCTTTTAATTATTTACTACGGACTGGGCGCAGCTCAAGGGAACACCGACGAGAACGCTATCTTCGAGAAGAAGCGATTTACGAACTCCGTCAGAAGCGTGTCCCACGATTCGATCAGCTTCGGCAACATTCCGCGGTATATCAGCGGCCAGTATTCGTTGGCGAAGTACATCGCAGCGCGATCTGAAACAATTATTATTCAATTTTTAAATAATCTGATTCGTGGCTGTCGTTTTTACCAGACTTTTCATTCTGGCCGATTGTTACTATAAAAATTGATATGCTACATACGTTTGTTAATTAAAAAACGAACTTACTATGGCTTGTTCTTTTGGCGAAAATTAATTCTTCGGTTCTAAACTTGTCGCAAAATATTTTTTAAATAAACATTAAATAACCATGCAAGCGTGTGCCAACGGTATTAATAATATTTAAAGCATCGTGTATGTAAATTTATATCGTGTATAAATTGCCGAATCTTTATGCAGAATAAAAATAGTCTCCGTCGACGTTAATAAACATAAAAAAACTCCCTTGTTATTTAAACAATTCCAGTAAGATCAATTGAATACACTGACACCATTAACTTTCGTCAGTTTTCTTATTGATCCAAACTACCCCCTACAATTTTTATCATAAAAATATATATTTATCATAATACATAATATAATATTAATATTATATAATATATAATATAATATAATATAATAATATAATAATATTATATAATATTTATCATAATACCTAACAAAAGACCATATTTGCATATCTCTATACTACAATTAATAAATAATAGAAATACACAAACACGCCAATTTTTGCTTCCCACTTAAACATCAATAAAAATATAGAAGTTACATTGAGTTTATAATTATTCACAGCGCTGTAGATGGTCCCCTTTAACCGGAGCATCCTATATATCTAAATTGAACTCAAGCAAACATAATTGCATCATTAGAAACGACAGAAAATGTAAATAAAAAAACGCGAGATTTCGTCGGGTGCTCGTTCAGATAACGATAACAATGTAAAAAAAAGTCACTTCGAGCCTGTAATTATGCAGGCCACTAGAACGTTAATTTATCGTGTAAACTATTAGCAAACCGGCTGGAAAACTCGAGTCATAGAGAGATGTTCATGTCGAATGTTCTCGAGGAGCAGCGCGAAAGCGGCGCTATCTCGCAATACGATAAGGCGATTGCAAGAAAAAGCGCTAAGGCGAGAATGATAACGTAATAGTGGACAGAGAGCGGGGCCCGTCTTAGGTAAAACGGGTGGGGGGCGACGTAATAGGCCTGGCATAGGCGTTGCGTCGAGAACAAATGCGGCAAATGCATGCTAATTAAGCGCCTCCTCCTGTCTCTATGTCCTCTGACGTACTACCGACCAGGGGCCCCATGCGGTCCCAACGATAACGGTTATGCATTGCGTAATGATAAGCCACCGAAATGACACGGTACGACTAATGAAAGTTTGCGCCAATCCAGAGTGTCGCAAATAGCCACTCGGTGGCACATCCCATTCTTACGTTGCATCATGTTATCTTTTACAATGTTTCCAGGAAGCAGGGGCTGCTCTATACTTCTGGTGAATTTATTACTGTAAAATGGACCGTGGATTATTTATGAAAAATAGTAGTAAAAATTTCAAAATTTCCTTCTTCCTTTAACGTTTTATAGTTCCTTTTCTAACAAGCATGCGAGATCAACGAAACAGTCTTTTATTTTGTTTTATTGTTCTGAGCTATAGCAACGTTTGAGGAAAAGCGTTCTAGTTGTAGATATATTACTATATATAATATAGTAGTATAATATAGTAGTTTTGTCTATATAGTGTATTGTCTACTATATTATATATAGTAGGTAATATTACTATACTATATAGTATTATTAGTAGTAGTATTATTATAGTATCATAATATTGACTACTATATAGACTATATATATATATATATATATATATATATATATATATGTCTGCTATATTGTCTAGTATATAGTAGATAATATTACTCTATATAATATTAATAGTAATATTGTCTACTATATTATATATAGTAATATTATCTAGTAGTATAATATAGTATAATATAGTATATATAATATAGTAATATTAGTAATATATATTAGCTATATATATATTATTATTATTATTATTATTATTATATATATATATTTCCTACGAACTTTCCTTAATCTTCTGGGCAACTTTAACGCCCGAGCGGCGAAGCTCGGGTCCGTTTGGACCCAGTGAATAATTCCCAGTGTAGAAGAAAAAAATGTAAACAACAAAAAGGATCCTGGTGTAGATAGAACTGCTAATTTTTGTCACAAATTCGCGGCCACGCAACGTCGATTCAACGAGAGGGCGAACGAGACACTTACTCATTTCCTCGTTTCCGTTGAACAGATCGCTGAACCAGAGCCTCAAGTTGCCAACTTCCGGCGTCAGCCTGAAATGTTCGACGACCCAGTGGTCGTCGACGATGTGGCCCGTGATGTCCCAGTTCGTTTTCACGTCGTCCAGGCTGATATTGAAGGTTCCTGTCACGGATAAAAAGGTTCGTGAGACACCGTTCAAATTTAATAACAAAGTCGGAGCGATTTAATTATTTAATTAAGCGAAACTAGAATGTTAAATATTTGTCACAGCGGATGACAATTAGGACACTTTAGTAATATTCAATTTGTTCAATATATATTGCAATGAAAACCTAGTTAAAAATTAGCGTCACCCCTATGTCACCCTTACGTATATTATTGTATATTAATATAATAAATATTGAAATTATATCAAAAATTATATATTCAAACGTATCGAAATTTGATTTTGTTCGTTAATAAACGTAGCTGCGAAGGAAATCGCGATGCAGGGGGTTAAGCCTTTGGGGCACGGTGGTGTTAAAAATGTTTAAAAATATTCCACCTTTTTTTGATGCACGGCAATGCATGGGGGGACATTTTTAAACCCTTGTTTAGACCCCCTTTGACACTGTGGGACTATTTAAGTCCTACCCTCTAACAACAAATTGAATTATTATTATCTCCTTATCCCTTTACATTACGCGATTTCTTTGTTAATGAAAATATAGCACTTCTGCTTAATTTAAAATTAATAATAAAAATTTCTGCGCAACATAGATGAATAAAACATATTTTCCGAAGTCCTCTGGCCCAATTAGTTGAACGGATCGTCGAAGGACATACCGCTGCCGCCGATTTGGAAGGTGCCCAGAGATCCGTCCGCTTTGTAGTCGCCCTCGATCAAGAGCTTCGGCAGCTCGACGTCTACCTCCAGACGGAAGGCATCATTGTTCAGTTCTGGCTTCACGGACAGGAAACGGGCTTTCGCGAAACCATAAGTATTTACGTTGGTGGCGTGCAGCGTTCCGCGCAGTTGGCCGCTGTCATAAGTCGTCAGATGGGTCTCCACGAAGTAAGGGTCCAAAGCTGGCAGTCCCAAGTCCGGTATCCCTGGTTTTCACGGAGAATTATTTCGAAGAATTATATTAAATTATATTCAGAATTATTATAATAATATTTTATAATGATCATATAATTTATAAATAAATATTTGAAATAAATATTATGATGATATACATATAATTATATTATATTAAGAATTATTCACGAAGAATCATATTAAAATAAAAATGTAGCTTCCCGTTAAAAAAATATAATGATAATATAATTTATAAATAAATATTTGAAATAAATATCATGATAATATACATACAATGATATTATATTAAGAATTATTCACGAAGAATCATATTAAAATAAAAGTATAGCTTCCCGTTAAAAAAAATAAAGAAAGTTACCCCCCGAATAACCTTAAAAGCAATCAACAACAAAATATAAATAAAATAGTTGTATTTCTCCCCTTGAAATCGAGTAGCTTCTATATTTAAAATTTTCAAATGTTCAAGTTTTCAAATGGACACCCTGTAACAAATGTACAAAGTCTGAGCTTACATTTTACAATTGTTTGGTTAATTAACGTTGCACGTCCCACTGCGTCTCATTTTCACAGTCGTTAACAATAAAAATACGTCCATTTTTCTGCGCAATCCGAGCGCAGAATTAGGCAGAAATTATAGTTCAGTAATGTCTCTCTAATTGACGCTCCACGAAATTGGACGATTTGGGAAGAGGAGACACGATTATTCGAGCCTTGCTACTCGTTTTTACAGTTACCGATTGTCAACAATTATAAAAACTAGAACAATCGTATCTCCTGTTCCCGAATTGTCCAATTTTGTGCGCGATCTTCGAGCGTCAGTTAGGGAGACATTGCTGTATTCCTTCCTCGAACGAGTCGAAGTGCCGGAAAATTATGAAAAATGATAGAAAAATTATCATTTACCTGCTATAAACACCGGCCACGATTCCTGGATAGCGAGTCTCAAGCAGGACGAAAAGTCATCCCCGTCCTTCTTGCATGTTTTCACGCCCGCCGCTGCGGACAAAAAGAAAAGAAAAAAGAATGAGAGAGATAATCGACCATTACGTCGGGAATGATGAAATATTTGTTGAACTAGGTCGATAGAATTAATTGCAACGATGCAAATGTTTACGGCCGCCGCGGAGCAAATGGAACCCGGTGAACGGCGGCTCGCCGATTTCGCTAAAATTCAAGTCGCCTCTACACTTGCGCGCGCGCGCGTCCCACGCTAACTTTCTAACTCGCTGGCTCGGTAAAATCGACGGGTCCAAGGTGGGCCCAACGGCCGAACGCGGATCGCATTGCGGAACAAAGACCGGTGCATTGAAATGCTCGTGGAAACTGAAATCGAAGAAAATAAATTGGAAATTTCAAGCGGGACTTCAAGATCAATCTTTGACTGGAAGACATTTTGGATTTTAAGATCGCTTTGCTTCGAGATGTTCTGGTATTCTAGTTGACAAAATGGTATATCAAAAGTTTGGTATATATTTACATTACAATATTTATTTACAACTTAAACGCAAATGGTTGAAAGCAAAGGAATTCGATTTTTCTTCGAGTCCTGTTTTCTGGACATTTTTTCTTTTTCTGTGTGTGAATTTATTGCTGTGAAAATACAGAGCACCCCTTCAATTTTAACCCTTTGATTATTTTTATTTGATACTCTGACAATTTAGCGGATACACGCGATTTTAACAGTGCGAAAATTCTTTGGAATATAGCGTGGCAATTTTCAGCGTCGCCCCGGAGTCGTAACATTCGAGTGCAAAGGGTTAAATGATAAACCTTCGCGAATTAAATTTCTGTGATCGAGGAGTTCCGATGAATTTTTTCGAAAAGACAATGTTCAAAGGGAAGAAATTGGAAGTTGCAAGCAGTTACAGTAAATTCTCCTGAAGCTCTTTTGTGGAACAGCCGGAAAAGTTTAACAGAAAAATTCGAAAAATTATAAATTATTATTTATTATTATTTATTATTAATCAAGAATTAATTTCGCACCCCTTTATCGCTATTTCAGTCTCTCGACGATCCACGTCCCAAAGAAATTGCTCTTCAAACTCATTTTACTATTATCTACTATTATTTACCATTATTACTAACATATCTCACTATTCCAATTTAAACAATTGTTGAAAACAGCTATAAACATCGAACAAATTAAAAAACAATCCTCGAAGAGAATTTGCCAACGGAGACTGCGCCAAGATATCTGTCGGCTAGTTCACCCCCGAAGGGTGAAAAAGCTGCACTCAACCGCATCGACGCGCGTACAAATAAATAAATAAATAGCAAAACCGCCTTCGCATCATAGCCAAGAAAAGAATAAAGAACAATTCACACACGGGTGCGTGCACCCAAACTTTCGACCGACAGCGACACGACTCATCGAAAAAAAAGAACCGATCCCGTTCACAGCGCGCTTCTTTCCCGCAAAAAAGGGTACGCAATCTAAAGATCGATCGCCGGTCCGCGAGAGCCGTCCTAGGATGGGCCCGAGGCCTTCCTTGTTCGTCGTGGAAGAACTTACGAAGCTGATAATCGCCGGCGACGAGGGCAACACAGCATAGGGCAACACAGATCGCAGCGGCGGCTCCTCGACGGCACGACATCCTGCTCGGTTAAAAATCTTCCAGCTAGCCTCGCCAATTATAAGCGGTCCGTTTATATAGTTTCCAGCGCCAAGGACTCCGGGGCAGAGCTACGTTGCAAAATTGCATGTAATTAAAGCGCGCCAACACGTGAGAGGCGAGGAAGCGAGAAGAGGGCACACGGTGGCGGCGCGGTACTGGCACGGGGCTGGAACTCGGCCGGCAGAGAATTCCGGGGAACGCGGACTCCCGCGACGCTCTTCTCTTTTGTCAGGTTCTACCTTCGACGACGACTATACAGGGTGTCCTAAGAATGTCTCGCAATCCGGAAACGGCGGGTTCCTCGGATCATTTGAAGCAACTTCTTCCTTTACAAAAATGTTCTCCGAGGCACCGTTAACGAGTTATCAACGAAAAACAGCGACCAATAAGAATCGAGTACGGCTGACGCGAGGCGGCCCAGCCAACCGGCGCGCGAAGCCCAGTTCCGCTCATCGGCTCGGTCGCCGCGCGCCAGCCGAGCTCGCCTCTCATTGGCCACTGTTTTTCGTTAATAACTCGTTAACGGTGCCTCGGAGAACATTTTTGTAAAGGAAAAAGTTGCTTCGAATGACCCGAGGAAACCGTCAAAGACATTTTTGGGACACCCTGTAGTCACCTCCGGTGAGGACCGGAGGGCCTGGCCACGGCTTTTCTCTCACTGCATCGGCATCCCGGGGCACGGCCCCTCGCCGCCGATCCTCGCCAGGCAAATCGTCGTCGTCGTCGCGCCTCGGTTCTCTCTATCGTCATCCCGGCTTTTCCAACACCGGCACGGTTCCTCCCTGTGCCTGCCTCTCGTCCAGGTCTCCGTTCTTAGAACCGCTATCGGAATAATTTCCACGCTTGTTTACCTTCTACCACTCCTCCTCCGCGGCGATGGTTTTGCTGCAACGCGGCCGTCTCTCTCTCTCTCTCTCTCTCTCTCTCTCTCTCTCTCTCTCTCGTTTGCCGTCGTCGCTCGTTTGGAACTACGGCTGCTCGTTCGGAGAACTGTAACAAAGAGACTCGGGTCAGCCGAACGCGATTGATTTATTGCTGGTCCAGGCGAAAGTTCTCTACGGCGAAATAACGGCACGGTGTGGCGCGCTGCTGCGAAGAAAATTTGGAGGAATGGACAGAAGGGATGCGAACGGAGGATGAGGCGCAGAGAGGGGGTGAGCAACCCCTGGCGCTGCGATTTTGTTCACAGCTGATCACAGCATTCCTTCGTCTTTGAACGTTAACCCTTTGCGCTCGAGTGGTGACTCCGAGGCACCATTCCTTCCTTTCTCAAACGTAGGCTTCGGATCGTTGCGAGGACTCCGACGAAATTTCCTGTGTCCGTCTTAGCAGCCACAATTGTGTAATATCTCCAAAGCAAACAATGATGACTTTGATTTCTTTCGGGCTAGCGCGAGCGAGCAGCGTTAAATTGCTGGTTACCTAGAATTTGTTCAAATTGTACGGCGCAACTTTTTTCAGCTCCAGGTCTCCGTCCAGGTTATTTTCACAGCGGTTAATTATTAATACTCGGGTGTACTGTTCCTCTGATCACCGCTTGACGACACCGCGTTCCATCGAACGCGCCCGGTAAACAACGGTTAATATATGGGTTTTCGGTTCTCGCGTATATCCAAACATAGTTGAAACGTGTAGAGTATAGTCCGGTTCCACGAAATTATGCCGCGACTATCGAGTATGAAATTGATAGTAAAGGCATTGGGTAACAGACCTGCGGGTATCATTAAAGGCTTCCGGGAAACGTTTGTTCCAGTAAGCAAGTGCAATGTAAAAATTGATATATAAGCCGCTCGACGATTGTCATGCCTGTTTAAACTGTAAAATAAAAATCTTGTTCGTTTCATTGTCAAGAGTATTATTTAGATAAAATATATTTAAACATTAATTGATAATATAATAGCATATAACATAGCAATAATATAGCAAATAATATAGCACTATTATCTTTATATAATAATATATTTATTATTATTATTTATTATATGATATATTTATTCTATAGTAATATATATATTATTGTATAATAAGTAATATATTATATAGTAATATATATATATATATAAAGTAAACTAATTTTATCTAAAGAAGGGTATCATTGCAACTTAGTAATGTGAAGATGAATTAGTTTTATATACAATATATATATGAAGATAATGGTACCCTTTTTTAAACTCCTTTTACTTGTTAACAATAATTTCTGAGTGTGTTGACGATGCGAATAGATCTGTGTAGGCGCACGGTTTGAAGGAAGCCCCCGAGCTGCTGCACGTTTTTGTAAAGAAGCTCGGCTGGGGGTGTAAGATGATGTACACGTGTACAGAGTGTCCCGAAATCATGGTACATATTTCCAGGAAATGAGGAGTTCCTGAAGCTATTTTTGGGACAATCTGTATAGAGGTTCTTACTTGAACGACGGGGGGTTCAGGAAATTGCTAGGATTAGTGTGACGTGGCGAGACAAAGGTTCAGGTACAATGCGAAATGGACGAAGGTCGAGGGTAGAGTTTGAGAATATGTCAAGGATGAAATCATGGTTTGCAGAAGATTTTGGGATGCTCGGTAAGGAGATATATGACGTTGGTATACGATACAACGTTAACGATAATAAGCGATGTGGCAATAATAATAGAAGTAATGATAGCAGGTAATAGTAATAATAATAACAGTAATAGTAGTAATAGTAGCAGTAATAATAGTAATAATAATAATAATAGCAGTAATAGTAATAATAATAGCAGTAATAGTAAAAATATAAGAATAAATCTAATTAGAATTAAAATAGTAGTGTAGTAAAATGTAACAGTCGTACAACATGTTTACAATAAATCTTATTAAATGTATCATTCGTATTTCATTTATTTATCCTTATACATTTAACTACATTATTCACAATGTATTTACAATTTATTTATAATTTACGCAATGAACTGAATATCAGTTCCTTACGTGAAAGACCAAAGGATATTAATAGACTGCATATTCTTATAAAAAATAAACATTGCCTACATTGATCGTAAAATATCGAAGTTAAGTAGCTATTTATTTATTTCCTTAATCATTTTAATATATTAGCTTTACTCATTTTTGATCTATAATAACATTACCCGCCTTTCTCTTTCTGCTTTTATTTTTATCGCCGTTCCAACTAATATCAAAATTTAAAAAAAAGAAAACAATTAGACACTGTACACTAAACTAAATGCCCCTAACGTCTAAAAGAAACTACAGGTCAATTAGTCCATCTTGAAAAACGTTATTCGCGTTTTAAAAGTGGTGCGGACACTGTGTTCCGTCGCCTGAACGTGTTTCGCATAGTAAATGCGAGAAGGGAGGTATGAAAAATTCCGGAAATTCCAGGATCGTGGAACGAAGGGGTCGCACGCGACCCGTGCTGTGGTTTCCTGGTCGCGCGCGCGTGTCCCTCGCGCTTACGCGCAGGTAAAAGTATGCACCCGTGACCTTGTGACCTTGGCGATCGCATCGACGACGACCCGTTACCGTTGAAAACGATACTGTAAACAGATGACGGGGACTCGAGGCGCGTCCCAAACAAATCACCTACGGCACCGTCTACGCAGTTTTATGTAACAGGGGGATTACACATGCACAGGCGTTCGAACTGGACGCCCTTGGATCACATCGCATCGATCTCGGAGAAACTAGTTTCGATCGAGACGCGGCGCTGACAAAGAATAAAAGGGACAACGAGAGACTGTACTACATACCTGCGTGCCTGATCATTCCCGACACTCTCTCACTGCATCGTACTCGATCGGCCGACACAGTTTCAATCGTCCGCACAAAGGACACCAGCAGCAGCTCGGGTCTGCCACCTCGTCGCCGTTCGTCCCAGTGGAACATACAGGGTGTCCGAAAAATGTCTCGCAATCCGAGAGTGGCGGGTTCCTCGGGTCATTCGAAGCAACTTTTTCCTTTACAAAAATGTTCTCCGAGGCACCGTTAACGAGTTATTAACGAAAAACAGCGACCAATGAGAGGCGAGCTCGGCTGGCGCGAGGCGACCGAGCCGATGAGCGAAACTGGGCTTCGCGCGCTGGTTGGCTGGGCCGCCTCGAGTCAGCCGTGCTCGATTCTTATTGGTCACTGTTTTTCGTTGATAACTCGTTAACGGTGCCTCGGAGAACATTTTTGTAAAGGAAGAAGCTGCTTGAAATGATCCGAGGAATCCGTTATTTCCGGATTGCGAGACATTTTTGGGACACCCTGTATTCGTTGGTTCGATGCATCGTTACCGAACCGCGTTCGGTTTCTCGTTTTCATTGCGACGGCAATGGTGGTTGAAGTTTGGTGAAACGAACCTGTGACCGGTGTCGAGGCATGACGCAAATGGTCTAGAAAGGAAATGCTATATAAAAGTCGAGCAAAATGTAGTGGTGTACACGTTGCATTGCTTGGCCATGCTTGTTTTTGGCCACGAGATATGTATGTTGATCTCAGAAATACATGTAAGATTGAGCTAAAAGATTTGGAACTATTTTGAAAAAGTTATTCACTTTTAAATGCTGTCGGATTATTTTAGCAAATGATTGTACATATGCTAGCTGTTCTACGATAATCTTCGTCTATTAATATAATTATTAATATAGTTATGAATAATTAAGCTTCTTTTTTTGTTTAACCAATATAATATCGACCCTGAACTGTACGAATGCTACCATGATGTGCTCAAGAATGATGAAATTTCTTAGATATTGTCATTTCCCTTCGGGACTATAATTTTTTACGAGCCTAAACTATGGAAAAATGCAAGGGAATTAATTTTTGCAATCCGGCAAATGAGAATACTCGGGGATGTAATTTACGCCGGTTCGTATCGGTTGACTTGTTGCATTCGACGAAATAACATTTAATTTTTATCGTAATATCTTATCACTTTTAGTACACACACGATATAAAGTGCACAAATAAAGTGCATCGTAAGATTAATACGAACTTTCATCGTACATTCCCATAGAAAACGTAACGATATTTATTATATTATTTTAATTTATTATTAAAAATAAAAGCATACGTTGATGCTCGAATTTGGAAAGACAATTTGGAAATATCATAAATAATTAATTTTGTAACTAAAAGTCTAATACGGTCATTGTTCTAATAATATATATTCACTTTATTGAAATTAGATAAAATCATGCTAAAATAATTGAAATATGTTTCTTGTTTTTTCCTGCAAAAAAGTGCTAAAATGCGAACTGAACTTTCGTTCAATTCTATCACCGAGAATTGATGCGATTAATTAATTAACCCTCCATACAATTAAACGAATCTTTATCGATATGTAATTGAAATATCAATAAACCAATCGACAGACATTCGTATTTCCATAAACATTTGTAGTTCAGCGATAATAATTTATGTAAACGGCACAGATTGCGGTCAGCGTCCTATCTGAAAGGCTCCCACCCTGTGTGCACGACTCTCCGTTTTTTGAAAAACACGGTTTGCATCTCGTGCTCGTTCAGAAGAAAAATATGTAGGTCTGTTGGTTAGCATTCGCATGCTGCATAAGCGGTTCACCGTTCACTGGACTTGGTGATTGTTGATATCGTGGAAACTAATGCGCCGCAAAATGATATAAGCTCGAAATCAGCGTTCGAATCGCGCGTATTCTTGCATAGCGATTTGTAAACACTCGAATGACCCGCATTCTGCAGCCAGCAGTGCATATATGCACTTATCGCGGAGCCTAAATGTAGCTACATGCGAAGCAGCTAAAAAACGAGTTAGACTCGAAATACTCGCTTCATGATTAAATCCATATGAATAATTAATTATTTCGTTTTATCAATAATTGATTAAGCATAAAAGAGTCTCTGAATTCTACGTGTACTCAAAATTACTCTTATTTATTTACGATTATTATCCTAAATTAATTAATTTAGGATTATTATTAATAGGAGGATTAATATCCTTAAATAATCATTAGGATTATTAATAGAAGGATTAATATCCTTAAATAATCCTTAGGATTATTAATAGGAGGATTAATATCCTTAAATAATCCTTAGGATTATTAATAGTAGGATTAATTAATTAATTTAGGATTATTGTTAATAGGAGGATTAATATTCTCCTATTATCTTAGAATTATTTATACATTTTCGACATTCACGTAATTCGTACTTTCAAGGAAGAAATAGTCTTGTACAAGCCTAGAAGTAATTGTAATTAATATTCTGATAAAAAAGATTCTTATATATACCGACCGTGCTCGGTCGGTACGCAAGTTAAAAGGCATCCTTCTACGTAGCGCCATCTACGTAGTAAAATCTGGTGCACGTGAAAGCGCACCACACCATTGATTAAACCTGACAGAGAATCAGCTGATCGTTATTCACAGGTTATTCACGTACGTACGTAAGATCAGCTGAGCACAATCATGGACGCGCTCAAAGACGAAGATTTTGAGGTGCCTCCGGTGAAATACGAGTGTAAGTAATTCTATCGTGTGTCGTATAGATAATATCGCGTCGGATTCGAATAAAAGAGGCTTGGAATCGCGGTAAAATAGAATAATCGGCAACCGGCGCGCCACTGTACGACGGCCTCCATTTTGCTACACGTGTGGCCGTAAACGTCCGAAATTTCGACGCGACATTTACGAACGATCGCACGAAATAAGACGAATTTATACAAACACGAACGTTTCATTTTTAGATCTGGACCACCCCGCGGACGTACAGTAAGTATAGAACACGAAAATATGGAGCGAAACGGCCGGTGTACGTTTTGGAGGTTACTCGCATGGATAACCTAAAACGCACGATGGCGCAACGAGAACCGTCCTTCTCGAGGAAAGGAAAATACGTTTATACATTTATAATATCGTGTCGGCGCGATTCTAAAAAAGAGCCGAAAAGAACATTCTAAATAACAATAGTAATGCGTCGCAGGTTGCATGCGTGGGGCAGTACGTTAGAAGAAGCTTACGAGCAATGCGGTATAGCCATGTTTGGATACATGACGGATTTAGAGCGGGTTGAGATCACCAAGGTGCATAACATCGAGGCGGAAGGACACGATCTGGAAAGTCTTCTCTTTCATTTTCTCGACGAACTGTTGTATATGTTTAGCGCCGAGCAGTTTATCGTTGCGAAGGTACACTTCACGTTTTACGAACACACTCTAACAAAAAGCAAGTGCCGCGTTAGACTCTCCTCTCAGATGTTACAAACTCTCAAGACACGTGTTTCGAACACGTGTTGATTCGGTTCAGCTTTCGTGACGAAAGTCGTTTTCCCGCCCCGCTGCCATATATATATATATGTATATCTCCGTTGCTCTTTAACAGTGTGAATATTTTGTCAAAAAAAAAAAAACATAGTAATGTGGTTTGTGTTGTTGTCAGAAAGTCCAGATCACGAATTTCGACCGAAAAAATTTTAAGATTACCGCGACAGCATTAGGGGAGGAGTTCACCATCGGCAAGCACTCGCAGAACGCCGAGGTAAAAGCTATCACGTACTCTGGGATGCAAATAATCGATCCGCCTGGCACGGAGAAGGTCGAGGTTTTCGTCATCGTAGACATATAGCCCCATTCAGGCCCAAACTGCGTTCGGTTGATTCCTTGGCGCGCCCCTAGAAAATTGGCTTCGGTTAATACCTCGAGCATAGAAGTGGGGGATGCATGGATACAAGCGTAAGAAAGAGGGAGAGGGTATACCTCCCTTGCGTCCTGCACAGGGCTCGGATCCTTTTGTAGTTGCGTAGGGTTCAAATAAATACGTTACGAAGAAAACACCGGGCTCCCTTCTTAGCGATTCCCTTCTATTTCAGGTGCGTGCCAAGGCACCGAGGAACCCGAACGCTCGGGGAAATTTACCGTTAAGAACAACTTTGTGCGACATCGTTCGAACAAAATATATTGTATCAATGCACGCAACGTACCTTTGTGTAATTTTATTCGTCGTATTAGACTCTCTTGATACTTACGAGGAAGTTTTATATATTTAATGTATGTATAAAAGAAAGCGATTCTTACGTTTTTGTGAATAAAAATAATTGTAAACCGACTACAGGCTGATGAATAATATCATGACCGTTGTGTCGTAGAAATTTCAACGTTGAAATATCTGCGAACGTGTGACTCTAGAATACAAAATTACGAGTTCGTTTTGGAAGCCGGTCGCGCGCGGTGCGAAATGGAAACAAAAATTAGGCCAACGTTCACACGTGCGAAGCGTACGGCCCTGCGTCCGACACCCCTCCATCGTGAAGGAAGCGACGACCGCCCGCTCAGTTTCGGGCAAGAAACGACAGGCATCGGGATCCTCCCAATGTCGAGAAGTGCGCGCGGCCGAGGGAATAGAATCGAAAAGTTACGAAAGTTACGTAATTCGTGAGTGCGTTTGTAAACGGTTCGCTGTCTGCCCCCTTGCTTCCGCGATAAGGCCCATGTTAAAGGGACTCACTGCCAACATCAGGCGTGGACGTTGCACCGAGAGCGCACACCCCTGACCATGGCGGACTGATATGGTAATAATCTCCAAAGAATAATACATAAACACAATTGCAGGATCGCCGGGAACGCAGTAACCGTTCCGCCGAATACGATCGTGTCGCGTGAAAGTCGCGGCATAGGGATTTTTTACTCGCACGAGGCAACGGGAGCTTGCGTGGCAGTTTCGTTGGAAAACTAAGTTTTTGGCGCGTGTGTGCCCGTTACACGTCGGTTGAAAAAACGCCTTCGGAACGGTTCCATGGGATCGCGTTCGTTTCGCTCGCGGCACGTTCGCGCGATTTTAAATGCCCGGCGAAACGAAGCGTAACCGAAAAAGCACACCGACGAGAAATGCTATCTACGGAAGAACGTCTAACCCTAAGGTACGTAAACAAACATCGGCGATGAAAGTTGAGTCTCGGTGTGTCGTGCCCCCTTGATAAGTCCCCCCTCCCCCCTGCGAGAAAGCGATCGAGAATGATTAAAAGTCGAATTCGTGGGAAACGGTCGAAAGGTGGCACGGTCTAGGAACATTTTGTATATCGGTGATAGAGCTGGCGGCGGCAGCGGCGGCGGCGGCGGTGGTTACAGAGAAAAGCGAAGTGACGGTTTTGGCGCGCGTACACGACTCTTGTCCGCGACCGGCAGATGGCCGGCGCGCCGGTACGTTATAGGCGCGCGTCCACGAACGCACCGACACATGACAGGGCGCCTAAGCACGGTACACCACCACGGTGACACGGGCCCGTTCAAGAACGTACCGAGACAGTGGTAAAAGGCCACCACCACCGCTACACGACGACACGACCGTGTGCCGTTCGCGGAGCGCAGAGTAGACCGCGCACGGACACGCGGTTCGGTGTTACTACTACCGGCACAGGCGGGTCTATCTGCCTTGTAGCCCGAGCCAGTTGCCAGCGCGCCAGCCAGCCCCGTCCATCCAATCGCCCAGCTCACGAGCCGGCCTCGTGTGCGCGCGCGACACCCCGGGACAGAAAAGGTTCGTTTTCCTCGCCGGTGACTCGACCGATCATGCCAAGGCGGGGCTTATCGTGAACACTAGAACCTCCACGTTCCCTGGAGCCTGAAAACACATCGATCCGACGAACCGCTCGGCCCCTGCACTCGATTATTTCGGGCCCTCGGTCTGCTTTGGCTGTCGTTCCTATTACCGAGATCTCCTCGGCCCCGCAGAAAATGGACACCGCACCAGTGCGGTAGAAAGACAAAGTGAAACAGAGAGATATATAGGAAAGAGAAAGAAAGTGAGAGCGAGAGAAACCCACACACACACACGCACGTATACACATACACACAAACGATTCGACACAGGGGAAGAGGGAGAGAGAGAGAGAAATAAAGGCCACGCAACTACAACGAGCAGAGGAACCGCCGACGACCACGGATATAGTTCCCAAGAAGGAGAGACATAGGGAGAGAAAAACGTGACAGGGTGAGGGAGTAAATCGTATATATAGTGTGCATGATATCCAGGAGCAAAAAGCAAGAGAAACTTCGGTGTACGTCGGGCCTCGGTAGGGCCGGGTTTAACTGAACCGTCGGTTCCGGACCACGTTTTTACCTGTCCTGTCATCGTCGACAGACCTCAGTGAAAATCTCGTCTAGAAGCATCGACAACGGTCACGGCCGCAACGGCAACGTATTCGCTGTCGAGCAGGCAAAAGGATATGCCTCGCTCGCTGGTGCTGTGACACGCGCCGCGCCGTGTGCTGGCCGAACCTCCCGGAAGAGAGCGTTGAGCCTCCGTCTCAAAATACGTGTGCGGTTTTGTATCGCACGCTCGAGAGCCAAGTAAGTGAACGATACGCGCGCACGCACGAAAATCGCAGTTAAATAAGTTGTTCCTTTCAAATCAAATGATTTCTCGCCTCGTAAATACATATATATATATATATACATACATACATACATAGATACGTTTTCGAAATGTTAAGAGCGGCATTACCCTGTTCGACCGTGTACTACACACACCAGCCAACCGTTGCGCCGCGGTTTGGTACACGCGCGCGTGTCTGTGTGTGTGTGTTTTTTTTTGTTTTTACAAGATCGTGGAAAAGGTATGTTTATTGGAGCGCGCGCTCGCGCCTAGACAGAAAAGAAAAAGGGGAGACCGTTATTTCGGAGCGCGACTGCCGATCCGGTGGCGTCGAAAGAGAGCCGCCCCGGCATCTTTCCGCGATCAATCGCGAAAACGTGCACCGATTATACGTTTCCTCATGACCGTGCCGGTAGCACGCCTAACTAGGGACACTCTAGTCTCGGCTTGGCTCTTTAAACGGCTCTGCGCATCGCGTGCGGATTCTACGTGTTTCGCCGTGTGAGTGCTGCTGTTGGCGGAGATCGCTCCTCATGTATATGTGCGTGCGTGCTCGCTCGCTCGCTCGCTCGCATAATCGCGCTCCCTCGTTTATCTGTTCGCTCGCTCGCTCGCTCGCTCGTTCGCCCGCTCTCGTATGCATGGCCGCTTCGGTGCGTACCGTGCGGATTTCGCGAGTACGCATAGTCGCGCTCGATACAATCACCTCTCTCGTTTGTTATTTATTCGCGTCCGGGAACGTTCGTTTACGCGACATTCAAGAAGAAACACGGATAAAAAAACGACAACCGACGAGCCTGCGATCGACGTTAACAGCTGATCGCGGTCCCTCGCTGTTGTTGTATGTACGTGTGAGAGAAGAAGAAGAGTCGGGGTGTCTCTTCTGATATTACACGCGTTTTCCACTTCGCTATGATAAGAGAAAGGGGCCGATCTGGGTCTCCTCGTCGATAGACCTCGCGCGCGCCGATCTCTGTGCGCGGTTTCTACGAGCTATACGGGGCCGAGCCGGAAAAAAGGGGGACAGTATATAAGGTTCGTCGCTAACATCTGGGGCCTGAAGCCTCGCGCACAACAGGCATGCTCCGTTTGCTCGTACGAAATTTTACCGAGACATTTTCGTACGCTGCATTCCTCTCTCTCTCTCTCTCTCTCTCTCTCTCTATCTATCTCTCTCGCTCTTTCTCTCTCTTGTCGAGGGAAAGCACACACTTTTCAGATTTGAATAACCGATTAACGAGTAAAAAATGCAAGCATCGAAGGGATGTATAATGGTCCTATATGAAGGTTATATCGTAACCGTAAGCAGCCGGCGACCGTGCTCGCACGCGTTATTTTCTGTTTTTAAAGAGCGCACGGCTTTAGCAATCGATGCCACGCTAGTTTTCCTTCCGTCCAACGGCTGTGCCCGCTCCGCGGCAGAGTTACACTAGCCGGGTTTTATCTTCGAGATAACATCCTACCAATCAATGCCTCCGCATCGTGCATTGCTCCCAACCTTCGAATGCGCTTTACCGTGCTATTGGCCCCCGCGAACCCGTCGAACGGCGCTGACCGTGTGTACCCGACCAAACATGCGAAAACGAGAGAACCACGCACAGTTCGCTTCTAAAACCGCTTACAACGGCAAGGCTGCCGCTGTAACACGACGATCCTGCTGCAGGCAGCAGCGTGCCTCTTTAAACCACACCCGGAACGCTGCCTCGTGCTCCCGAGACGCTTGCTCTTTTTTTCAAAAATTCTCGTATACGGCCGCACCGTGGGTCTCTCTCTGCCCAGGCGCGTAACCAGGCCTTTTGAAAACAGGGGCCTTAGGATCTGCTGCTCCTCGGCTTTTCCGCGGACTCTTCTTCGCTTTCGTTTCGCTTTTTTTCGAAAACTATCATCATCTCGCTGTATATTATGATATATATATATATTTATAATTGATTTTCGAGTGTTCTTCACACTTGGCAGTGACTTACTTTCAAATTCTAAATGCAAAATTACGGCTTTATTTCTATAAACGCTTTTTCGACGGAATCGACCTTTTGTTGTTTATATCGTGGATTGTTCACCGTTCGTTAATTTATTGAGTTGTACTCGCTATGCTTAAGGAGCCGAAGAATTTATCAAATGCAACTTTCATGAATTTGTTTTTCTTCTTTTTTAGAAACAGATCATTCTTTTGTTGAAATTATATAATACACAGCGATGTTGCTTTTTATTTAATATTTTTTTTTTTACCGAGGAACAGTTAGTACGTCCATATTCGAGGGCTGTGTAAAAATTGTATACCGCAATTTTCACCAGATGTTCGGTTTCTTGCGGCATCGACACTTTGCCGCCTGTACAACAACTTCCGTTTCGTTATTCCGTAAACCCATTATTTTTGTATACCACGAAGTTTCAACTGTTTTTGTAGTAACCCCCCTTTTATTGTCAGAATATTATACGCAACACCTGTTCCCCTCTCTTTCTCTCTCTTTCTCTCTCTTCGAACTGCTAAATACGAGACGACAAATTTAAATGTGATTTTTAGATTAAATAATTGCAACGTGCGATACGTAAGAAACATCAGTTTTGTATTGTTCGGGCTTTGTTATATCCATACGTAAAACGGTAGCATGATGTTATGTTGTTAAAAATCGTCGCAACATGTTTTTGCATATTTCGTTTCGCCGTTAAACTTTGTCACTTTCTTCCTGGAGAGACATGCGAAGTTCTTTGGAATTCAAGTTCTATTATTAGGTTCTACCAATGTTGTTTGATTCGCGAACAGAAAGGTTCTTCCCAGTGCTGTCTGTTCTTTTGATATGCATCGAAAAAGTTGCCTCTCCTTAAATGTGCCATCCCGATCGAAAAAATTCACTCGTAAACGGCCAGTGTTCGGAAAAAGCCGAGAATGGAAGGACGAGAATCGACAGAAATTTTATTCGGATTTGCATGTCTATTCGCCGATATTTCTCACGTGTGAATGATATTTTTGATAAATCGTATTGTCGACAAGATTATTTTTAAGGTATCAATCTATCGTTAAATGTTACTCGTTCCGATGTTGTGATTTATGCGGTTGAAATTTCATTAAACAAATAACACATAGCGCTCGTCGAATAGAGGATAAACACTTTTTGCCGGTATTATGAAATGAAATAAATAATACGTAACCAGAATGGTGTATACTCATTAACCTTCACGGGCGATACTAAAATGTGCACGTTCTCTGAGGATTTTTCATAGCCGATATTTCCGGACGAAAATGGAAAGAAACTATTGTAATTTCTTCATTAGTTAAAGCAGGATTAATTTTACTGCGGTTTGAACGCGTTAGTGCAAACTAATAACGCATCGAAAATAGATAATTACAGTAAATTATTCATTTTGATGAACAATATTTTAGATGAACTGTTACAAAATATTTCACAAAAATTGTTTATATTTATATTATTCTACGAATAATATCTTCTTATTTACAGTAACTTTTTATATCAACAAGTTATGCTCATTCGTATCCACATCTTTATTATACGTGTTAGAACTGCTTTGTTTTCTTAAGACACCACCTTTGTTATTCAATCGTGTGGAAAAACAGCTAGTGATTTTACTATAAATAAGAAGAATAATTAAATTATTTGTTACATAAGCACGGAGGAAGCTCTTCGCTAAATTTGTTGAGAATTGCTTCCTCGAGATTACTTCCTCATAATCTTACTCTATGTATATTTTCATTATTGTTATAGATTCTTGTAAACTACAAAAATGCCTCGAGTAAGGAGACAAGTGGTCTTGGAAGATCCTGCCAGACCTGTTACACCAGATATGGTAGAGACCAAATTAAGTATGTATGAACGACTACAAACTACTTCGTATTCATCTTCAAATGTGCCAAAACATTTATGTACGTAACCATTATCTTTAGTAAAAACAGAATTTTTGGACGATGGCACGTTGGACGAAGTACAAGCACAAAAGGTGGCTGAAGAGACACCAAGCCCTCATCTTCAAGACCACCAATATGGACAAACACCTTGTTATCAAGTGACAAGGAAACCTACACAGCCACCACCTCGAACTGAAGTAATTAACCTTGCATTCTGAATAAGAAAATATTTTGACGTAAAATGATTTTACCGTTGACAACATAAGTAATATCTGACAAATTTCTCTAAGTATGTTATACATTTGAAACATTATTGAATTTTCTTAAGAATTAATATACCCGACAAGATCATTTCTAATCATCTTCGATTTCATAGCAGATTTCAGTTCAGGCAGTGAAACGAAGACTGAATTTGGAAATGGGAACAACAGGTCCCAGCCAATCCGCCTTTAAGGCTCCTAGAGGTAAACGTAGGAGATCTGGATCGAGTTCTATAACTGGCCACACACCTACCAAAAGTAAGTCCCTATTTCTTGTGTACCGTAATACATACATTGTTTTTTTTTTGTTTCTTTCAGTGAAAAGAAATAATACCGGTTATTTTTACAGGTAAAACAGTGGAAAGGACACGATATGATACATCACTGAGCTTACTTACAAAAAAATTCATACACTTAGTAGAAAGTAGTCAGGACGGTGTTGTAGATTTGAATGTAGCATCTGAAAAATTGGAAGTACAGAAACGTCGTATATACGATATCACAAACGTATTAGAAGGCATAGGAATCTTGGAGAAAAAAAGTAAAAACAATATACAATGGAAGTACGTTGTACCTCTTTTATGTTGAAGGAATTTTCTAAACAACAAGTTCGTACAATTAAAAACATTAAACATAATCGGTACATGTTACAGAGGGGGTCAGTTACCAAACGACAGGAACGATATCGCTGATCTCAGACGAGAAGTGGCGGATTTAGAAGCTAAGGAAAACACTTTGGATCGCCTAATTCACGGCGCAGATAAAAACCTTAGGGAACTGTGTGCGGATAGGCAGTATGCTTATGTAACGTACCATGATTTACGTTCCGTTCCAATGTACAAAGACCAGGCTATCATGGCGGTGAAGGCGCCGCCAGAAGCTACTCTACATGTTCCACAGCCTATCAATAATCTTGGTCAACAAAAGGTAATTGTTTAGTTTATTGCACCAAAGTAATCATTCCATCAATCATACTATTACGGATGTATACCATTGCACATGTTCTTGTAGCTTCAAATGCACATGAGGTCATCTCATGGCGAAATAGAGGTATTCCTCTGTCCTGATGACCCTACAGCAAAATCGTCACCCAATCCGGGATACACGACGTCGCAATCTGTGCCTTCGTCAAAAGAATCTGATATACCTTATTTGCCTCCTGAACTGTTGGCCAGTGGAGGAAATAGTGTCCGGGTAGAACCAGTACCTTCTGTCGACAATTCGTTGAATACTCGTTTATGCACTCCGACTGCATCAGCGAGGGACGCGCTGTTATGTGAATCTGATGATTATGGACCAATGGGAGGAGGCAAATTCCAACTACAAACAGAGGATCAAATTAGCACTTCAGGTAGGATTGCGCATATCTCTTAAATTAGGATAAATTCAGATTTATTTCTTTTCTTTTTGTTATACTAATTCTTTTAATTAAAATTGAAAGTTTTCATTTCTTTTTCTTTTTATTATATCAATGCTAATATTTTTGATTTATCTTCTTTTTTTTTAATTTTGCAATAGTTTAATAAGCTGTTGTGTATGCTAATATTCTTTGCACGTACGCTTTTGTACATATTGCTATGCTTTGTTGTTAATGCTGGTCATAATGTTATTCATTCGCAATAAGGTGGACACAAGTTCATCACGTAATCGTAAAAATAAAATAAATCTCACTTTGATTATGAAAACTTGCGAGCTTATTTTCACCTTCTTGTTTTTTTTTAAAGTATTCTTTTTAATATTTTCGTTGTTACTAATTTATGGTTTTAACTGATCGCTATGCCTTGAAATATTATATATATTTTTCCTTATTCACCATTTTTTCTATGCTTCACCTACAACTGCAATTTCCGCTACGCTTTCTGTTAATCTGTTTGTATCTTTAAATTTCTTCCTTTCTTTCTCTGTTTGTTTCTATTTTTTAATAAATGATCTTCTGCACTCTTAACATGTTTCCATACTTCCAAGATATTTTCAAAGAAAAGAAACTTGGAATGTTTCTTTCTCTCGCGCGCGTGAAGCGAAACATGCTTCAGCAAATAAATCTATATTTTCACAAGCTTGAAAGAGATGTTCTGCATGCCACAACAAGATAAACCACAATTTTTCGTGAGAAATAATCATTTCCAAGGAAAGGTAGTGAGCGTCAATTTTCCATCACGATTTCTCGATATCATTGACTCGAACTACCTTTCTCTGAATGTCCTCTGCCTTTTCAACAATGGAGGATAGCCGTACCCTGATGGAGCTCTGGCTGTGACTTGTGTGTCGTAACAATTAAAATCACATCACAGGCAGAGTTCTAATTAGGTGACGGTTTCAAACAGCAAACTCGTATTACGCGAAGGTACGTTTTAAGAACACAACGATTATGGGCTTTTTTTATTTCTGGTCTTGTCCTTTCACTAATACCATATATCACATTTTTTATACCTTACGGAAATTACATACTCTTTACCTGTGTATAACACGGCTTCAAGCATATTACATATATATTTTGGTTCTATGTAGCATCGAAGTTTCACTTCAATATCATAAAAATGCTTCTAACAAAATGACTTAGCAATCTAATCAATTTTCAGATATCTACGTACTCGTACTATTTAAACGAGATTCGAGATTATTTATACTTTAACGTATATATACATATATATATATCGTACAGTCCACTCAAAAGATTATCCAATAAATAATACTCTCTTTTCACGTATTCGAAGATTACGCTACACCAAACGTTGAAAATATATTCATGGTATTTCTTGCATTCTTGAATAACATCGAGTAACGCGACGTAGGCGGAGTCTGAGAGCCAAGAGTAGACGTTAAATACTGGACAAGCCCGGCATTTTCTTTCTCTCTTTTGTTACAGATCTAACACTTCTTGATTTCGGAGAACACCTGCTGTCCCTGGAACCACCTCTTTCAGAAAACGATTATTCGTTCTCGTTAGGCACGGAGGAAGGGCTTTCGGATCTGTTCGATTTCAAATTTTAGAGATAGTCACACATCCTCAAGCATCGTCACCGTGGACAGTACATTCGCCTGTTCAGGCTACCACCTCTTGAGTTAGCCTCTCTAGTATTTCAAGCGGCTAGAAAGAATTTTATTAATTCGTGTGATTGGCGCATTCACGAATCACGTAATTGGCGATTTTCAGTTGCTCCGTTGTTCATTTTGTTTTTTCTTTTTAATAACGAGGAGAGATCGTGTCTCGGACATTGCGTGAACGTGGGTCTCCGAGAAAACCGATGTTCATTAGGATGCCAAAGGGGGTTCGCATCGATACCGTACGAACAGAACAAACAACACAATCAAATAATTAGCAACAAATGAGAAATCGCTGAAACGAGAGCAGCCGGCTTAGTGAAATGATTATTCTGCCTGTTGAGTTCTGTTTCTGTGGGCACGCGGAAGTGTAAATAATACGGGAGTATAGATAGGACTTTATGATTTGTAACGATTCGCGCGTAACGATGTAATACCGAATAGTATTTTGTCGAGGATGTCTCGCGTCGAGGCGTTTTTTAAAATCGCGGATTCGTTTGAGCGGACGATATGTTAAAAAAGGGCGATCTTCGCGCCCGCGACTAGTATCGTGTCAGTCGCTTTCCGTTTGTATTTTATTTTATTATTTTTTTTTCTTTTTTTTTTCTTTTCCGTTTGTCGAAAATTCGACCTCTGCGGATGGAAAGGACGGTACCGCGAGAAGCAGAGGATGGAAAACATATCACACAGAACTGTGGACGCGGTACTCTCGAGTACTTCCGGCTTGATATGGTCGCGGCCGATATTGAGTTTCTCGAATAAGTTTTGTGAAACGATCTGGCGAAGCAAAGCCATTTTTTCTGTGCAATGTGTAAGGATATTGTAAATGTGGTAAGAGGTAAAAAGAAAAGAAACGAAAGGAAGAAAGAACGAGAGAGAGAGAGTGAGAGAGAGAGAGAGAGAGAGAGAGAGAGAACACGTATTTGAAATTTCAATGAGAAGAGAGACTGGACTCGTGTCGAGAAGAAAACTGCGGACGGTTTTCTTTTGTCGTTTAATATCGAATTGTAAACACAAAAAAGCTAATGAAGAAAACGAGGAAAGAAGAAATTAGTAGAACTAGTAGTGCACGCGGAAAATCATTCATCAAAAATGTCCCTCCTAGTGTAATGTTTCTATCGACGTGATAATTACGAGAGAGAAGAGAAAGGACGCGCATAAGACGGGGAAACGTTCGTTTCCGGACGGCGGGGCCCCCGCTCTTATCACCGGGACTGAATTCTTTTTTCTAAATCGTGCTTAAGACGGGAGGACCGTCGTCCGGAAGAACAAATATGCATTATAAATTTATTAAACGCAATCGATGCATAAGTAGGCTTATCAATTCTTTATTTGTAATAAAGGAAGGCGAACGAGAGCGGGCGGGAGAAGGAGAAGAGGGGGAGAAGGTGGATAGCGGAGGAAAATGCAAAAAAGTAAACGGCAGGAAGGCATAGTTTTTATTCTATATACTTTTGTAATCTGTCGAGTTGTCTGGTAGAGAGAGAGAGAGAGAGAGAGAGAGAGAGAGAGAGAGGGATTTCGTGCGGCTCGACAATATGCACGGCGGTAATAATGGACAAATGCATCCCTCGATGCGGATGACGAAGTTAATCTATTTGTGGCAAAGTTGTCATCCAACACCGATCCTAACTGTGTTAGTTTTGCTGCACATCGTGTTGGTTCACTTTCTCGATGTTCGTCGCGAACGATGTCGGGAACGATCTCGGGCGTTCAAGACGAAGAACAAAAAGAAAGGAAGAAAGGAAAACGATCTTAGGCTGTATCGTCGCATGTAGACGCATATTTAATTCTAATTGTAACGATCAACGTCTAAGATTCATATTCAGGATACAGTACTATTCTGGACCTGACTTAAAAGCGTCTTTCTTAACGAAGAAATTCCACATCAGTGCGGCCTGATTCCAGCTGCGTGGAAAACAGTCCGGAAGAAAAATGAGTTCGCTATCTCGACTGGCAGAAAAGCATGTTAAAAATATCGTTCAGTGTTCCTGGAAGGAGTCAAGGCTGCAGTGGGTGGCAATTGTTTCGACTGGAAGTCTCTTAAAGGATGTACCCTAACGTACAACTTAGTGTACGTCCAAAGCCATAGTGCCTACACAATAATGATCACACCCTTCTGCAACTGTAAATAATACAAATATCTATATATGTATATATATCTATATATATATATATACATATATATATATATACATATATATATACACAAGTAAGGACGTGACGACCCCTATGGAAGAAAGAGAGAAAGAGAGAGCGAGAGAGAAAGAGAGAGAGAGAGCGAGAGAGAGAGAGAGAGAGAAAGAAACAAAAGAAAACAGAGATGCTGCAGACACCTCATTAACGGTTATCACAAGATATCGATTAGTTAGTTTTAATTATAATTAATATTATTATTGAAGCATTACACGAGAAGAATGTTAGTTTATAAATTCACTTATTATATATGTATGTATATGTAATAAGTACTACGTACATTTTATAGTTCTGTGAACGTTGTGCAGAATAATGTCGATGCAAAGATCACTTTTCAGCGGTCGCATGCGAAACGGATGCGGGGACAATTTTCTTTCACACGGTTCGCGTGTGGTCGATTTAAGAGTTGAAGAGAATTCCGTCGCTTCAACGGTTAAATCGACAAGATACAAATACTATGATTCACCTGTGCGGTGAATTTTTTCGCCGCACAGATAACGAGAAAGAACTTGCGTGCACTTTTAAATGTCTGTTAAATTTCTTTAACGTAGATCTCAACGCGATGCATGTCTTCTTCGTGGTTTCGGAATTTCGGTTTCGGATCGCATGTTAATTATACTGCACAGTGTTCACGCAACACGTCTATCTGCAACTGAGAGAGAGAGAGAGAGAGAGAGAGAGAGAGAGAGAGAGAGAGAGAGAAGCGAGAGAGAGAGAGAGAGAGAGAGATTGCGTATTAGTTTCATTTTCGTTTTCAATTACTGGTGGCATCGCACTTTTTTCATACGCATCGTGCAACGAGAGGGGATAGACGCGAGGAGAGAGAACAGAATGCGAGGACTATGTGTGTGTACGAATGGATGAGTATGTGAAAGAAAGCCAGCGAGAGAGAGCGAGAGAGAGAGAGGCGGAGAGAGTGTGGGGTAATGAATGATATTAATGATTGTCGAGTGTTAATGGTCGGTGATACCGATCGCCGGCACACCAGTGAGAAGTTACAATATTTTCTACCTGAATATTTGCAAGGATCTCGCATAGCCTGATACGTTTAGGGTTTTTAATTATAAATAGTTAATATTCATAACTCTGTTGATGGAGTGAAGCAACACATCATGCGATGACCACGCAAAGAAAAGAAGAGAAAAGGAAGGGGGGCAAAACTCTCCGCGTTTTCCGCCGTATTCAGGCTCCGTGAGATCTTTTTATAATAACTTATCATGATGATGGGCAGTCCATCGTTTCGTTTTTAATCCGATATTCGTGAAACCTTCTACCCGCGCTTCTGGCAGTCTGTCGAATAGAGCGGTGCTTTTCGTATTTTACACCGAAGACCTGGCGCGTACGATTTTCCTTTTCGTGGTTCCACGCAGGGACTTTTCATAAACATTATTACACTTATTAACACGTGATCGCGCGACAAAACAAAAACATCGAAGAGTTAAATTATTATTTCCGAAAGCAAACGCGCGCGACGATCCGCGATCGTTCGAATATATATATATATATATATAAAAAAACAAAAAAAAAGAAAGAAACTGAAGAGAGTAACGCGTATTTAAGGCGTGCATCGATATTCCTTGCAAAACTTTAGTTCTGCCGGCGAATATCGTCGTTGAGCAACGTTGTTCGCACGCGCGCGCGCGCGTGCGAACACCCGCCCTCCCCCCCCCCCAACCCCCAGGCATACATACTTTTCTACGAATATATTTGAGAGACTGTTCAGAACAAATGGTAAATAAGAAAAGGAAACGCTGATTCAGATCGATTGTCTTAACAAAAGAAACAAAAAAAATTGAGTAATGTATGTACCAATACGACGACGAGAATTTTGTCACACTTTACGGGCACAACCCGCCGAATCAACATCGTGAAAAAAAGATGAGAATGTTACAAAATATAACCTTGTGTAACGTCATAGGGAGACGTGCTGTTTTCAATTTTCCACAACCTTTTGCCTTTAACTATATTTTAATTATGTTATTATATATATACGTATATATTTTAATTTATCTTCAACTATATTTCTAATCCGAGCGTTATTTCATTCGATTTTAAATCTACGCTTCGCCTCGTCTTCTTTAAAAGGAAGAAGTTTCTTTTTGATTTACGAAGTTTCTGAATGCTTTACAAGCATGTAATGCATGGTTTTAAAAAGTTCGAGACATTCGTAACTAAAGTTTTTCTAATTGTATGGAAATTTCATTGGAAATGTTTAAATTCGAACGAACGCGTGCGTACTGAACGAATCGCGCATGCGCGAGGTTTGCCCGCAGCCATTTATATTCGTATTGCCGTTGTCCGCCAGCCATTCGCGCTAGTTCGCGCGCTAGAAGTGGATGAGAGCGCGTCGTTCGCTTGAGCAATCAATCGTTTTAAATTGCATCACGAATTAATGAGATACATATACATGTTATTAATTATTCGGTGCGGTTATAAATCACAAGATAAAGGTACATTAATAATTGTAAAAGGTGTATCAAATGAAACTTCGGCGAAACTTGATAGGTTAACGTTATTAATTTAACCGCGACTCGTTCGAAATTATAATTTCATGTTCACGTAAGGTTTTAATAAGAAAGTGCGTGCGTCTAAATTTTAAACTAAATTCAAATCTCATTGAATTCCTGTCTACGCAAGTTAGCTACCAGCGTAAATTAAAAGTCCCTGGCGTGGACACTAGGGACACTATCTTGCAGTGTGCGTAAGCCTTTACGTTCAGTCTGTAGATACAAGATAGGGCAAAGGCAGGGACGCCGCTTTCAAAGTTATCCTTTAAGTTATTCAGTGGAAATCAATTGTTTTCTGTTGGTGCGAATTATTGGGTGATTTACCAAATCTAGACAATATTTAAAACTGACGTCTGTAAAAACATCAATCAAAATAAGCAGTTCAAAGGACATAACCATGCCACCGAAGTGTAAATTCCAAGAAGGTGAGTTTTCTCGTTTTAATTTCTCGTGCTGAAAATATCAACGCTTCAAGCAATTTTATTAATAAATAGTTATTATCGTCTTGTTAACCGTAGTCATTGCGTCGTTTAATTTGCAACAATTGTATGATTATACGTAGGTGAAAAAGTTCTATGTTTTCATGGGCCATTAATTTATGAAGCAAAGTGTCTAAAGTCCTCCATTACCAAGGAGAAACAGATCAAATATTTCATTCATTATGCTGGATGGAATAAGAAGTGAGTAAAATTGTTCGATTCGAACGATTCGTAATCCAAGTAAAATTTTTATATTACATGAATAGTTGGGATGAGTGGGTTCCGGAAAGCCGAGTTCTTAAGTACAACGAGGCAAACGTGCAAAGGCAAAAGGAAGTTCAGAGAGCACATTCGAATCAACAGTCCACGCAGAAGAACAAAAAAGGCAGCACGTCTTCTAAAACTCAAGGCCGTAGAAGCGAAGGAGGCCGTGAAAAAGACACTGATAGCAGAGCTAGCACTCCTGTAGCGACTGTTGACAAAACAGTTAGCAGATTTACTAAAAGTACTAGTAGTACCGTGACGCCGTCATCTTCTCATGACTCCACTTCGGATGCTCCACGTAAAAAACGCAGGTATGTTTTATTCCTCTAATATACAAAGTATATTGTTACAATGGTTGAGCAGTATGAAGCAAGTACAATTCATTATAGCCGGATGGAGCCATGTGGTGACACTGAAGAATATCTTACCAAGGTAGAAGTTAAAATTAAGATCCCAGAAGAACTGAAATTTGTACTTATAGATGAATCAGAAGTTATATTAAAACATCATAAATTACCCGCATTGCCTGTAAAAAATACAGTCGATAAGATTTTGGACGATTACGTAGAATCAAAGTCGGCAGGAAAGAATGATTCTGTTAGGTAGATATAAACATGTATAATTATCGAAAGTTTGAAATAACTTTTTCATTATAAATTGTCACTTTCAGGGAAAGTGTACTAGAAATAACTAAAGGTATTCGCGAGTACTTCAATATATCCTTAGGCTTGCAATTATTATACAAATGGGAACGTCCACAATTTATTCAAATAATGAATGACAATCCTGAAACACTGCCCAGCCAATTATATGGAGCCTTCCATTTATTAAGGCTATTTGGTATTAAGCTTTATTAAATATATAAAGTACAATATATGCTTAAGATAGTGCAAGATCTTATGTAATCTCTTGTTATTATTTTTACAGTGAGACTGGGTGGAATGTTATCGTATACTACATTAGATGAAAGAAGTATACAGTTGTTACTATCCCATTTCCACGATTTTCTACAATATTTACAAAAAAATAATACAGAGCTTTTTAATCTTCAACAAGATTACGCAGACTCGCCGCCAGATTATCACAGAAAATATGCTTAAGTTAGTATCAATTAGTGTATAAATTTAATTTATATGACTTATTACTTTTCTTGTCTTGACAATTTTGCATGACAGCTACAATGCTTTCTCTCTTTTATCGAGGTAACTACATCATCACTGGTTATGACATAATTAATTCGTTATACAAAATAATTAGTTTATTGCAAAGTTATGAGAATTTTATTGGTGATGTGTTATATATATATATATTTTTTGAATTGTAAACTTATTTTTTTAGTTTATCATGTGTACAGAAGAATATATTAAACTCAATAGTTCATAGTTTATCTTAGATTAAAATGTATAACTAATATCTTTAATTTATTGTAAATACAATATGTTACAATTACATTGCTTAACTACAATTTTATACATATTTGAAGAGATCAATCGAAGAAATATACGATATTTTTTTTCATTAATACCATACTCCGAATCACATACTTCTACGTATATAAATTTTTTAAAGAAATTGTTAAAAATACGTCATTTTAAAATCCTTTCTTAAATGTATACATACTATACATTAAACATTTAATTATGATTTGATCCAGAAACTCGATCTGATGACGAACTCGAAAAATATGTGATAGCAATATAAAAAGGTGTAACATGCATTCGATTGTATTTATACCCTTTTAAATATCAGAATATGAGAAGTTATTATATTTAATAATATATTTATTTATTATTTAATAATAATTTATTTATTTATTTAATAAGAATTTATTATTTAATAATATATATAAGAATTTATTATATTTATATAATATTTTCTGATATTTAAATGCCCATTACTTAATAATTCTTATTTTTTCAAAACACCGTTTTCTTAGTAACCGTGTCGGTGATCATTATTTCAAATAAATCCTGAAATTGCTTCACTTGTTCTAGATCATTATAATCCTTTTCTTATTTACATAGAACCGGCAGTCGATAACAGCACGCGTACACGTATAGCTACACATGAATCCTACGAGATGTATTTACATATGTATATACAGTTAACTGCGTACACAAACGTATCGTCTAGTCTACAAACATCGGGTCAGTCAGTCAGTGGCAAGAAAAAATGGCGGATGTCGAGTTGAACGTCGACAACCTGATACAAAGATTGTTGGAAGGTACGTGATAAAAAAGGGAGGCTTGGTGGAAAGAAAGTGTGAAGTTGTTCCCAAGATTCCTGTCTACGATTTGGTGTACAGTTAACGGGAAGTTTTTCCAAAGTATCCGGTGGAAATTGGCTCGATCCGATGTCGCGCCGCCGTACATCGAACATATACGTTTTCTTTTCAACCAAAGGAAGATTAATAATCGTGCGCGGTCTATTTTACGACACACGGTATCTGTGCTTTAACGAGTCCGTAAACGGTTTCTCTCGATCTCCCATGTCCGTTGAAATACTATTTTGCTTACGGTCGGTAGATCGGTTCAAAAAAACTGATATCGATCTCCCAGTGTTTTACAGTCTTCGTTAAACTCTTACATTTCCAGACGTCGACGAGTTTATCCGTCGACTTTTCTTCGTTTCCTCGAAGGCGAAACTATTTTTTCACGTTTGTTCTCTTTCTCATGCTACGTGTCTCGGAATTCTGCGCGGTAAAGTTTACCAAGCGCAGAAAGACCAGGTACAGAAGAAAGCCAAGCTAAAAGATATTTTCTCGTCGGATTTTGTCGGTACGCAACAAGGAAACAAACATCATGTAGTTCTCTCTTGGACGTCTCTTTTTTTTTTTTTAGTTGCATCTTTACCTGCCTCAACGTCGTGCGTGATCGCTCGTCCTCATATACATATATATGATTTATAACATAAGATGAAATAGAAGCTAGTTACAATATCGTGGCAACTGCAATATTGAATTTCATTTAAGATGTCATCGCCGTTCCTGGTTGATTTTTGTTATTGTGCCACCGTACGCTCTCCTTAGCTTTTCTCATATTGCTGTGCATCAGCGTCTCCGATACGGTTCAGCGTGGGTTCTCTGAGGGTATTACGTATCGCAAGGCTATGGAAACAACATCTATAATGTAAATATTCGATGAAGCTTTTAGTTACCGTGTTTACACTTCAACGGATGAATTATAGTTTTATGAAGGTCACCCGATGTGATCTCATTGGAACACAAATAGTGGCTCGAATGCGAACTCAATCGCATGTTCAATATGATATTTGCCGGTGTTAATTCGTTCATGAATTAACATGTTTCCAGAAAATGCAAAATGAACAATTTTTTTTGATCCGATATTAACAGTAGAACTACAGAGACCTGAACGGTGACTATAATGTATACCGTTTTATTATATTATATGCTACATTGAAGGAGATCATATAAAAATGTGTAACAAAAACATTTTTCTAGCATCAGAGATTGTGAAAGAAACAAATCAGAAACCAGTCATTTCGATAGTTCTAGTGTTAATGAACATGCTATTTCCTCCCAAGTATTATCTCTGTCAAGATTGCCAAGTTTATCTAAAATATGATGTCACCCTTTTCCGATATGTTATATTTTCCTCGATGTGTTCGATACTGAATATAGTTTATAACATTGATTTTATATCTGAGAAGCAAGTAAATACGAAACGCGCGTTATCTCTGTGCAGATTGATATACTCGAATGCTGTATACTTGAATGAGTCATTTTTTAAACAGAATTTCTTTGTCCGATAAGAAATTTATTGTAATTAGGATAAAGATATGGATGAAAAGCAGACGATCTTTCTTACCAATGAAATGATATATCGCTTGTATCCCGTAGAAGTTAGGAGACATAATTGAAGAAGAAATATATTTTTGTTTTATAAAAGTACATAATAAACGATGATAAACCAGAGAGAAAAGTTCATTCGAATGGTTTCTTATGATTCTGAATGTTCTTTGTATTTTTAATCGATAATATCAAAACTTATCAAGATACCCTGTACGTGTTCCTAAATAAAACTGTTGCAATAAATCGTAACATGTCCGCGAGCGGAGCCTGTTCCAAGCTGTCTCGTGTTTGATCAAATATAACCATGACGATTTTCTATCTTTTTTATCGTTTTCTTTAAATAACCGTATTTATTAATAGAGAATAGGTTTCTAATGTATGCTCCCACCTCGAACATAGAATTTCTCTTATTAAGTTAGCTAAATAGTTTTTCGCAGAAAAATGATATTTTCTTATCGACTATAATCATTTGGATCGTTGTGATATGACCTTGCTGATATGCAGTTTTCCAATAACCGTCGCATCGACTTCATTTAACCGCACACCATGAAATTCCTCCATAGTTATAAATACATTGATGATGACACCGCGAGATTCCGATGTGTTTTACACACGTGTGCGCAAAATTTAACCGTTCTAATTTCTTTTTTCGCGTTTTCGACAACCCCCACCCCCTCCACCTCCAACCATTGATATTTGGTTTTATGCGTTCGCGTTCGAACTAATTGCGTAGGCGATTGCATATCACTAAATGGCTTTCGGCTTTTCTCTTTTTTTAGACTTTGTTTTCCTGTAAGTTCATGCTCATCGTATTATTCCCGAGGACTCATATAGCCACTTTAATCCCTTTGAAGCATTATAACTACAGTGTGCGACAACCTTTCGTATTCTCGATTATTGCATCAAGAGGAAACCTATACCACGTAGCTCGACGTTTTTATAATCGAACCCCCGACCTAGAGTCGTTTCTTCAAACAATTGCATCATACGGAGGGGGAGAAAAGAAAGTGAATTTTCTATTGGAAATTGCGACCCTTCAACCGAAATACGCACCGCGGCGTGACAACCATTTATTTTCCGACGATTCAGGAACCGATACCGCCTGCCAATTAAGCAAGTCGTATAAGTAGATAGAAACGCGATATATTAAAGGAATTCCACGTGAAACGTCGTTCTTCCCCTGAATCGGAAATCGATAATATCTGTTATATCATTTTTGTTGTGTAAACACTGCCTATTTTGTCATCGATCATTAAAATAACCCTTCCCTTACCAACGGTGTACTGGGAGCACATTTTCTCGTGCTTGTTAACCGTTGAATATATTATTTAAATTTATTGTTTATAGATAGATTAATAAAGATTCACTCGGTTTTATATTTCTTTGCTTTAATATAAAAAATAAAATAAAATTTTATATATTATTATATATTATTATATTATTATTATATTATTATATTATATATAATATATAATATATAATATAAGAAATACAAATTTGCTTTCGCTTTCGTTCGCTTGCTTAACCGTCATATCCGGTGTTCGTAAACATATCGAAACATATAAATACGTACGTTCGTTCGAAATTTGTCGTACATTAATTTAAGATAACTTAATTAAAAATATCCGTTGATTCGTAGGACGCGAAACAGTCGCGTTAATGTTCCAGCGAACACGCGGCGAAATCTAGATCCGCTGTGAACTGTCCGGTAACGGAAGGGTTTAATCAGTTGGCGATAATTATAGAATAGTTATTTTTAAAATATTTCGTACGCGTGACGTTTCACGTTCACGGAATATTACCGCACGAATTAACCGGAAACGTATCGCAGTCAGGGTAAAGCTTCCGAATGGGTCAAGGCCGCGCTACCTTTATTAATATTTATGTTCGCGGTTATAAAAAAAAATGCTGCAGCTCGATTGAAATATTATTGATCCCACGGTGCTGCTACTTACCTATGTACGGTGTTAGCATCAACGTAAGCACGGGCACCTAACTGAGGAATATAGGGAGTGATCTCGCGGTGGCCCTGAACAACCAGAAACTTTTGCTCTGACTGTATATACATAGTAAATACGGGGTATTTATTTAATCCTGCGCGTCGAAATATCATCCGTTATCTTTCTGCCGGTATCAAAAAACGTGTCCAAACAACGTTGTTTCGCTTCAAAGCTAAAAATACGATTCATGTTTTTCCCTTTTCCTGCCGAGGTCATTTCTTTTTAAGTATTGAGGCCATCGATATTTTTGCACATTAACCCCTATTTTTTATAACGCAGCTGTGTGGCGCACACCGAGACGAATTCAACGACCCCCGACACTGTGACCCTTAAGGGTTGACGTGCGAAAACTATCGATGACCTCGGATACTCGAAGAAAGTGGCCTTGAGGGAGAAAATTATTAGACCTGAGCCAAACGAAGTTGTCCCATTTTTTTTTGGTGCTGGCAGAAATAACGAAGATATTTCAATGTGCAGGATAAAATGTACACTCTCTACCCAGGGTGTCCGAAAAATGTCTCGCAATCCGAAAGTAGGGGATTCCCGAGATGATTTGAAGCAACTTTTTCCTTAGTGAAAATTTTCTCCGTCGCTTCGTTTACGAGTTATTCACGAAAAACGGTTGACCAACGAGTCGTGAGCGCGGTCAGCGCTCCGCCCTTGCGAGCGACGCCGGCGGTCCCGTGGGCGGGTCGTCGACCGAGCTCGCCTCTTATTGGTCAGTGCTTTTCGTTAATAACTCGTAAACGAAGCCTCGGAGAACATTTTCGCAAAGGAGAAAGTTGCTTCAAATCACCTCGGGAACCTCCCGTTTCCGGATTTCGAGACATTTTCGGGACACCCTGTATATCTCCCTGGGATAATATTATGGGTAATGACAGAGCTACGTGACTCTACGAAAATTCGTGGCAGAGCCGAGTACATGAACGTATTTATCTACACGTCCCCCCCCCTCTCCCCTCCCCCTTCAAATCGGTTCTTGGCAGTCAGGACACCTTCATGCTCCAGCGTAGAAAGTTATGCTCGGCGTACACTTTACCTGCGAAATAAAAACTGTCGGCCCTCGCGAGGCTTCGCGACGCCGCGGTCGGTCGAAATGCATTTAAACGTACGAAATTTTTGGACGCAGTCAGAGGATGCCGGCCAGGAAAGACCGTTGTAATGACGGAGGGTGAAGTGCGGGGCCTTTGCCTGAAGTCACGGGAGATTTTCCTTCAGCAGCCGATCCTGCTCGAGCTGGAGGCCCCACTTAAGATCTGCGGCGATATACACGGCCAGTACACCGATCTGTTACGGCTGTTTGAATACGGCGGCTTCCCGCCGGAAGCGAATTATTTGTTCCTCGGGGATTACGTAGACCGAGGTAAACAATCGCTGGAAACGATATGCCTGCTGCTCGCGTACAAGATCAAATATCCAGAGAATTTTTTCTTGTTGCGCGGCAATCACGAGTGCGCCAGCATAAACAGGATATACGGGTTCTACGACGAATGCAAGAAGCGTTACAACGTTAAATTATGGAAGACGTTCACGGATTGTTTCAACTGTTTACCGATCGCGGCCATCATCGACGAGAAAATCTTCTGCTGCCATGGCGGCCTTAGTCCGGACCTTCAGGTGATTATATATATAACATAATATAATATAATATAATATAATCATAATATATAATATATATTATATATAATAATTAATATAATATATAATATATATAATATATATTATATTTATATATATTATATATAATACTCCATACTCCTTGGAGAGCCCTTTGGAGTGTCAATTAATTAAAAATATTTGTTAATATCTTTTTCATATTTATTTGTAATCGATCATGCGTAAAAATCATCTTATCGGGTTTCAATGAATGGCAACATAATAGGCGATTATATATACTGGATTATATTTTCTATTTATAATTCAACGAGGAAGAAAGTGAAAAGTTCAATGGTTAATAGAACATTAGAGATTGAAATATTGGCTTTTTATTATCTACCTCATTGATGTATGGACAAGGGATGATTGTGTCTTCATTTATTCATTATTATCAATGGAAGGGAACTTTGATAGAATATTATGCGGCTGCTTATTAATAGCTTGAAATTCTTACATAAAAATGTCTGTAACTTTGACCTTCTTTTCTTCTTCTTTTTTTGTTTTTCTTTAAACAGAACATGGAACAAATCAGAAGAATTATGCGTCCAACAGATGTACCTGATACTGGCCTTCTTTGCGACTTACTGTGGTCGGATCCTGACAAAGAGGTCCAGGTATTATTGTATCTCGTTATTAACTTCGTCCGTTTACGGAACAATATGAAAGAAATATCACGCAAAACTATAACATTGTTATTTCATTTGCCGCAGGGTTGGGGAGAGAACGACAGAGGCGTTTCGTTCACGTTCGGTCCGGACATAGTGTCCAAGTTTTTGAACCGCCACGATATGGACTTAATATGCAGGGCGCATCAAGTGGTCGAAGACGGTTATGAGTTTTTTGCGAAACGGCAGCTGGTCACGTTGTTCTCCGCGCCGAATTACTGCGGGGAGTACGACAACGCCGGCGGAATGATGAGCGTCGACGAGTCTTTGATGTGCAGTTTTCAGGTTGAACTTCAATATTCACGAATTTAACATCGAGCCGATGATAAGTTTACGCGCGCATTGTATGAAATGTCATGATGTTTCTCGTTTTCTGTTCAAAGATATTGAAACCGTCTGAGAAGAAAGCTAAATACCAATATATAGGAATGAATACCGGGCAGGGCGCGAGACCGGCCACACCACAAAGGAATCCAGCCAAAAAGAAATGACAGCCTCGTCCGTATTTTTTACCACTATTGGATCCCCATGCCAGGCAGAAGAAATTCATAAAAATTTATATCGATGAGTAAACAATAACGGGCGGGTGAGGAACTCTAGATAGTGGTGTTTTATCGTCAGAAGTTGTTTGTGATCGTTGAAGACTTTTTAAAACCTCTGTTTTAACCTTCTCCCTTGCGTATGATTTTACGTGTAGATATATATTTTTTAAGTATATCATTCTGTTGACTGATTAGTGATTAAAAACAAAGCAAAACGAAAAAAAAAACGAAAAAAAGAAAACAATCAAACAAGTAACCAACCGTACATTCGTAGGAAAACCCTGTCCGAGTGTGCTTGTTGTTGTAACGGAACATCTCTAAAGATCCAGAAAAAAAAAATGGAAAACTAAAAACAAACTTCGTACTATGCCACTACATTTTTTCATGAGTATTATACTTTTCGTGTTCCACCTTGGAGATATATGTCAAGGGAAGAGGGGTACGATTTACCCCTTCTCTTGACAGCGTTATCAGTAAGATAAAGTAATATGTTACAATTAAAACGTGACGTTTTCTTTTTTCATTAACATAATCCAGGGATCGTTTCTTCCGTATACCGTTCGGGTTCTTGTTATTATTATTAAATTCATCCCCGTCCAACCGGATGCCGGGCGGTCCTTGGTCCTCATCAGCGTTTACAAAAACGACATTCTCATTTTTTGACTATTTATTGCTTTCATGTAAAATGTTCTAATGTAATTATTAGGCTACGTTAATTGTTCTTAACATTTCTCTCCGTTACTTCCGATTATTGTCATTTCGCTTTCGCAGCTCACTTTAATTATATCGTCTTTAATAAGAGCGCCGACTACACAACAATGTATATAGTTACTAATTAATTTCGCTTTGTTCCTTTGTCCCTACCTTTTTCTTTTCTTCGTTCTGTCTCGCCCGCGCGACGACCGGTTTTTGGAGTGATTTCATGATCTTCGCAGTATTTTGAGATACCGAGAGCACCTTCCATGGTACGTTGTAGAAATGTTAGATACCGTTTATTCTCGAACGATGAAAACGAAGGAAATAAAAAGAGATATGATCAGAAAGCGCGAGAGTGAGAGAGAGAGAACCAGTATTTTTAAGACGATGTCACTATGCAGATTACTATATGCCTTCCCGCGAAGGATAATATGCGATTGATTGCAAAGGTGGATTAAGAGGAAAATAATAATCATATTAATGATGACAAAAAACACTAATTCTCTAAGATACAAAATTGTATGTACTAATAATTTAAGGAGCCGCCGTTAAGAAGGGCGGCCTCCAGCTACTAAGAGATTTTAATCTTGCGATAAAGTGAAATATATGGAATCGTTGAATGAAAATATCGATTATTCTTTTTATTCCAAATAGTATAAAGCTTGAGCGGTTTTTATTCCTGTCTACTGTTTCACTTTCAGACGGTTTCACTTAGAAATTCGACGGTCGCCGGTCACGCGATGCTATTTCGGAGGAGCGATTTCATGCAACGATATCGAAACAACACAACTCTGTACGATCCTGTTCGAACAGTTCTTCCAACGCGATGATATTCGAGACGCGCATGCGACACGATTTTATTTAAAATTACCGTTCAATATACATTTAACCCTTTGCACTCGAAGTCATTTTAACTCTGAATTCAAAATAATTTTTCCGACTTACAGTATTTCTATTTCTATCGACTCGAATGCATTTGATATATGTGAAATAAAATTTTGTGACCGATATTATAACAATTGGCGAGTCGGAGTCGTCAGTCCGAGTACAAAGGGTTAACGGCAAAAATTCGATTCCAACTTCCACGCAATTCGAATTTTGTCGTTCTAATTTGTCATCGAGTCCACGCGGAATCAGAATTGTATAATTAATAGCTCGATGTCAAGTTAAAATTGCAGCGAACATCGCATCGATCCGTGATCTTAAATAGAATCACGTAGCACTTTTTAAACGAATCGAAATTGCACGTTGTGAACAGCAGCCGTCGAATCGACCCGATCCGGATGTAGCACGATTATTATTGTTTAGTGCACGCGGTGCACCGAGCAACGTAGACGCGCATAAGCGACACGGTTCGACTATGATAGTTATAACAAATGCGATGCCTGTGTGCTGCAAGTATTCTGTCTGCATGTATGTGCGTGAGCGCGCGCGTTTGTGTGGACGTAGATTGAGTCTCCGATGACTCGGATTTGTTCGAATGCGCGTTTCCATCAACGTACATGTGTCATCGTTCGCGGAAGTTTAGGAGAAACAGCGTCGATGGACTCTTCGACAGCAATTACAGTAATGTCTCTCTAATTGACGCAAATAATGTCTCTCTGATTGTCCAGAAAAATGGACAATTTTGGAAGAGGTGATACGATTGTTCGAGCCTTGTGGCTCGTTTTATTATTATCTCCCCAAATTGTCCATTTTCGTGGACAATTTAAGCGTCAATTAGAGAGACATTACAGTACAGTAATGTCTCCCTTACTGACGCTCAGTAATTTGGGAAGAGGAGCCTTGCGGTTTATTTTTATAGTTATAAATTGTCCACAATTATAAAAGCGAGCCGCAAGGCTCGAATAATCGTATCTCCTCTTTCCGAATTGTCCATTTTCGTAGACAATCCAAGCGTCAATAAGGGAGACATTACTGTACAGTAATGTCTCCGTTACTGACGCTCAGTAGTTTGGGAGGAGGAGTCTTGCGGTTTATTTTTATAGTTATAAATTGTCCACAATTATAAAAGCGAGCCGCAAGGCTCGAATAATCGTATCTCCTCTTTCCGAATTGTCCATTTTCGTAGACAATCCAGGCGTCAATAAGGGAGACATTACTGTATTTAGAGGATTCGTTGCATCTCGGTCGTCTTCTTCCCCCTCCAGCTTTATACTACACCCGAGTCCTTCCTGCGCGAGTTCTTAAATCATAGAAGATGCGGTTGTGATCCCCCCACCCATCCCCCACCCCTCGTTGTACATGTATGCGTTTTTCCTTTCTGGTCCGAGGAACGTGGATTAACACACATAGATATATTATATTTGTAAATGGCTGATCATCGCTTGTGATCCGACGACGCCTCGTCGATACACATAGAAACTATGATAACTGATAGAACCGATGCAAGAATGATCGTAGGCGTACACCCCCCACCCCCTCCCCCCCCTGTTCACTGCGTCGGCCGAGTCCCGCCGATGCACGCCTATACAAATGACATCCTAACGATGTAAAACTTTCGGATAATAAACATGCATATTGTTGTACAAACCTGGTTGGCTTGATCCTCTCGCTCGGGTTCGCGAGTTTGATGGACGACGAGCGGAAAGGACGACAGGATAGGCGGCTATGCGATGGTATTTAAATGATAGTGTGTTTGTAAAGTGGGCTTTTGTTTGTTGAAATAATTTTGTAAACGTAGCACAGGATATTCTCCATGATTGACGCTCACATTGTACACAAAAGTGGACTATTTAGGGAGAGGAGGTATGATTTTATGTTAATTTATTATATAATTTTATAATTAATTAAAATTAATTATAATTAATTAATATTTTATATTAATGCTGATAATATTAATGATTATAATACTTAATCATTATATTAATTGTATTAATGTTGACAATATTAATGATTATAATATTTAATCGTTATATTAATATTGATAATATTGATAATTATAACATTTAATAATTATAAATATTAATAATATTAATAGAAATGCGATACGAGGAGCACAATTGGTTTATGTATATTATAATAATATACATAATAATATATATTATAATAATATACATAATAATGTATGTTATAATAATACATATAACAATATTATTTACATTATATAATATTATATATATTATATGTTATATTTTATACTATATATAATAGTTTATATAATATTTTACATACACCGTTGTAGGAATATAACATAGCTTGACAAGGCGAGCGCGAGGATCTTCGTAATAACGTTTGTAGTCTCGTGGTAAAATTTGGGCAGTGTTTTATTATATTCGTAGACAGCACGAATGAAGAGTACAATAAACCATGGTGGCGATTAACGTTAATAAATAAGACATCATGGACGACGGTACGCACTGCGAGAAAGAAAAGGCATAGCGTCGGGCGACGGGTGTCGCGCTGTTCTTCGGGATACGATGCGTATACTCTGTCATATCTGTTTTTGTTTTTTTGCAATTCTTTTTACGTGTTTTTACTCAGCTTTTTTCATCGGTTCGTGACGTATCGCGCGTTCCATGCGACACGGGGCGACACGGTCATCAGTAGACGTGAGCTGCAAAACAGACCGATCGTTGGATCAAACTGAAAAAGTCACAATCGACGAATACATACGATACATATACAGCGTGTCCCAAAATTATGATATTTCCGAGAAGTGAGAGGTTCCTGAGCTCATTTCAAGCAACTTTTTCCTTTGTGAAAATGCGATCCGCGGCTTCGTTTACGAGTTATTAACGAAAAACGTGGGCCAATCGGAGAGCGAGCGAGGCCGGCGCCCCACCCTAGCGGCCAATGCCCGTGTCGCGCCGGCTGTCTGACGCAGCGGCGATGGTCGCGAGGGCGTGGCGTCAGTGTTTTTCATTGATAACTCGTGAACGAAGCCTCGGAGAACATTTCTGTAAAGGAAAAAGTTGCTTCAAATCACCTCAGGAATCCCTCACTTCTCGGAAATGCCATAATTTTGGGAGAGCCTGTATAAAATGGATAAACAGAACGATCGAAAGCTTCGAGAGTTTCGTCTTGCTGTAAATTTGAGGGAAAAAACAGTCGAGCTTGTTATGTACATATGTAGAATCGAAAGCAGCGAACGAGACTCTCGAAGCTTCGTGAAACACATATGGGGGACGCGTGTCTTATCACAGGGATGCACGTGTGTGTGGTCAACCGGGGCTCAGTGTTGTCTACGCAAGGAGATCTCTCGTGTGTCAAAAGCTAGCGTTATGAATGTTTCAACATCGTCTGCAAACACAAAACTGAACGAGCGGAGCTGTGCCCCGCGAGAAACGGAGTCGTGTAGAGGGGCGCCATTCAAAATCTCCGGAGGGGGGCTTCTGTTCGCCAGGGCCGGTTCTCCCTTGATATTTACACGTGTGTATATACATATTAGTCGAGCGAAAATGAACATAGAGGAACACCTTTCAAAATAAAATACCTATTAGAGGACATGGTGGATACACTGGGGCGACAGAAAGTTTCGTATCAGTTGTATCAATATTAACTGTTTAACGGTTACTGAAAGACGGTAGTTTTATTAATAATTTAATAGTAATTAATTAATCAATTATTAATAATAATAACCAATTATTTATGTAATAATGATTCATAATTTAATAACTAATTCATGATTAATAATAATAATAAATAATTTAATAGTTAACTAATTAATGATTGATACCAATAAATAATGTAATGATTAATTAATTAATATTACCAGTAAATAGTTTTATAATTAATTAATTAATTAATTAATTATTATTCATAATAATAATAATAAATTTTGTTTGAAAATGGGGAGTTTGCAGTTGTTTAAACTTTCTGTCTCCAGCGTAAGTCAGTCACGTACAAAATGCAGACAGCAGTGCGGCGCTGTTTGGGCGTAAATGGTTGTCAACCCTTCGCAAATGAATGATTGCGAGTGAATTTTTATAATGATGAGACCTTAATTATCGTTCGTATTATATCGGGCTGTTCTACGAACGGCGATTCCGATCCTCTTCTCCCTTTGATTAATTAATGTTTGTTACGTATAGATGCGTGTTAATCGTCGAATGCATCTCGTTGCAGCCAGATATATAGATATATGTAATATGTAATATGTATATGTATAATATGTACATCAATTATGGTGTCGGCTTTGTTTCGAAATTATGATTATTTCACAGAATTAACGAGTATAAAAATTGGAGGATGATGCGATGGAGGGGGGTGAAAAGAACACTCGACCACATTTCAATCTTGTCGCTCACTTTTGTTTTGTTTCTTAATATGTGGTACGTTTATTGTACCACGGACGGGTAAAGTGAAATACTGGAACTGGCTGCGAATAATAGTAGTATAACGATCCTGAAATACAACAGACACAATTCGTGTACCAAATATCAATTTGTCTCATCGTGGATGAATTTCAATTTTATTCGGCTGGTTTTTTCGTTCTTTTTCTTTTTCTCTTTCTTTTTTTTTTTTAATGTCCGGCTCGATCGGACTCTGTTGCCGATCTCAAAATCTCGTGTTTGCTGTTTCGAAAAGCCACCGAATTTTTTCGCTTTGGGGGAGGGGGGGAGGTATTCGCGTCCAAAAATCGGACGAAAGTCTTTTTATAATGTTATAAAGTCGTATAAAGTGAACAATTTCTTACCTATAGTTAACAGAACACTTTTTTTTCGTCATTTCTTAATTTTGAACACAGTTGCAAAATGATTGAAAATTAAGATTATCGTTTACAGTTTTCTACTGGTTTTTATAGCATTAAAAAATAATATATCAAAGCTATATTTTTATATTTTTGATTCACTTTGAGATTTAGCTAATTTAGCATATCTTCTGTTTTAAATTTATTTTTCAAATGCGAATCCAACGAGATCGGACGTTCATTTTGAGCTTGTTGTAAATAACGAAGTTCTGTCTTTACTGTGAAAAAGGAATCGGCTGCTACTGAGTGCTACTTGCTGTTACAAGGGAAGTTTCCCATCTTCACTATCTCTCACAAGAAAAAAAGTTCAAAACTACGACTTCGTTTCGACTATATTTACACTAAAAAATATCCGACCAAACCTAAATAAAACAACAAAATAAAAAATCTGCATTATCATAGATTTCGTCCACTTTTCGGACGCGAATACTCCGCAGACGCGCTGACCGCGGCCAGCACGTGACCCGCGAGCTCGCACAGTGTTGAGCGAATAATCCAGCAACTAAATGGCTTCTAAACGGGAAGCCGGCAAATGGCGAAGGCAACAACGAACTCGGCGAAGTCAGCGGTAACATTGTGCAGGAGCTTTACGAATTCAACATGTTGAATGTTGAAATCGGAAATCGTCGGAAATATTCCGCGCGGCCGAGCGCGTTTCGCGCGGAAATTATTATTAATTATACGGACAATTATTTCGAGATGCTCCGTCGTTTATCCACGAACAAATTCACAAATTATTCGTAGATTAAATCCGAGGATGAATGCTACGATGACGGCATCGTCGATCGACACTGCTTTTCAACGGAAGAAAGCGCGCGACGTCGACGTAAATTGATCGGCCGAAACTGCCAGAAACGCGGAATCACAGTTGGCTTGGATCATCGTCCAAGCTTTCCGATTTCAGCTGAAGAGAACAACAATATCTGCGCCCGAGCCAACGATCAAGCAGATGTTCAGATAATGCCAAACTTTTTTTATTTTTTCCTTCGGGTTGCAAGCCTGATTGTTGCACAATCGAGCGTTCCGCGGCCGAACGGATTTCGTCAGGAGATCTCGAAATAATCGCGAAAGCGTGCTTGTTGTTGTTGTTGCAAAAAGTGTCGGCATTAACAACAATTTAACCGCGTCTCGTCGAATCCGGATGCAAAATAGCGCGGTTCGAGCCGGTAAATTATCGTGCAATAATTCGCGATTTCTCCTTTGCGAACGTCGACTCGCCGGTGAGTTTATTTTATATCAGCGAAATTTAACGGAAGCTCGATCCGCGCGCGTCATCCCACGTTTTTAGAGGCCAATAGATTTCGCAACGAGCTCGGCTCGGTTTACGGATGTTGTATAATTGCGCGCGTTGTGAAATTTATCGCGCTAAATCGATCGGCGTATTTTAGACCGTTCTTGACGCAACGCCGCATTCATTGAGATTCATTGAGAAACCGATTTCCTAGAAGGAAGTCGAACTGCGTCGAGAAAGATCCTTGAAAAATCCTTCGGTCGTTGTCGCGCAGGCAGCGCGCAATTTTTGCGCTCCATCCGAGAAGAATATCTCCCAAAAATGTCTCGTAATGCGGCCGTAAGGGTAGCCGAGATCATTTGGAGCAACTTTTTCCTTTGCAAAAATTCTCTCCTAGGCTTCGTTTACGAGTTATCAACGAAAAACGCCGGCCAGTGAGCGATCGCGCACGGCCACGCCCTCGCGATGGCCGCGAGGGCGGAGCGCCCGGCGCGCTCGCTCTCCGATTGGCCCATGTTTTTCGCTGATAACTCGCGAACGGAGCGGCGGATCGCATTTTCGCAAAGGAAAAAGTTGCTCGAAATGAGCCGGGGAACCTTTTCACGGCGTCGTTCCCTTTGTACGCAGCTCTCTGAGAACTTTGTTCCCCGAAAAATCGTCGACAAGGGAACACGATCCGAAGGCTATTCGTCTCAAATGAACGGCGATCGCACCCGGCTCGAAACGTCGAACGGAAGGTGAGATTACGTACCGAAAGGCCTGATTGGATGTCGGCTCCATAGGTAGCTACGCTTCACAGGACTGAGGTAACTGTCTCTCAGATAGAAAGGAGTGCTCCTTTGAGCGTAGCCGGGGATGTAGGGAGCGTAGCTCGGGTACCACCATGGGTCTCTCGTAAACGCGCTAATGGGCGCCATTGGGGACGGTTCGAGGAGATCGAACAACGGCTTCCGACGAAGCAGTGACGATAGAGACGGTATCAAATGCGAATCGTCTAACAAGTTACCTGAAATTAAATCACGATGTTAATGGTACGAAGTGCGACGTGTGCACACGTCATTCTCTCCGTAACGAATGATTGCGACTTTTAAATAATTTAAATAATTTAAAGTAGTTTAAATTATTTAATAAACAATTTAATTTAACTTTTATATAACCTTTTATATTCTTTTCTATCAAACTTTTATCACTGTAAAAATGTTCGCCATTTTTGTAGTTGTCAACAATTATAAAAATCGTAAATTATATTATATAGTAATTAATATAATTATTAGTATTTATAATTATTAAATATTATAAATTACTAATATTAACATAATTAATATAATCACCGATTGTACAATTACATACAATTTTACATTAATTATATTAATATTAATTACACTATTTAATATAGTCACAAATATTAACAATTACATTAATTAGTATATAATTCACGATTTTTAAAATTGTCGACAACTAGTAAAATGTAAAAACGAGCGGCGAGGCTCGAATAATCGCGTCGCTTCTCCCGGAATTGTCCACTTTCGTGCCGGATCGGTGCGCGAATTCGGGAGAAATCGCAGTGTTCGAGCGTCGCGATTCGTTCGACCGACACGAAAATAAAAGACCGAGATCGATTCTCATCGCATGAACACACGGAACGAGGAACGACGGTACTCACCGTAGATGTCGAACAATCGCTTCGTACTGAGCGGCGGGCTTATATGCCGGGAGAGCAAAGGCGCTTTGCTCGGATACATTCTGTCGATGTCTGCCAAGCGGTTCAGGTGATCGGTCCAAGCTTTCTCAGGGTCGAACGGTTTCGCTGTATCGTGATATTTATGGCAATGAAACAAAAATTCGTGGCAATGAAACGAGCATTCCTATTGGTGAGTGTACCGCGAACACGTTGCAGACGATGCGTAACATCATTGAATCATGCGATATATATCTTTTGCGGCCCAGGTGGCTCGACGCTTTGTGAAACAGGCACGGAAATGATACTTTTTTCAATCATTTTTATTAATAAATTAACCTTCGAGATCTAGATTGAACTGCTGGCAATCGAAAAATGGTCGCTTTCTTTGAATTTTGCAAATTGAAATTAGGACTTTGAATTTTGCAAATTGAAATTGGGACTTTGAATTTTGCAGATTGAAATTAGGACTTTGAATTTTGCGAATTGAAATTAGGACTTTGAACTTTGCAAATTGAAATTAAGGCTTTGAATTTTGCGAATTGAAATTTAGGATTTATTTTTGTTTTTAGAGCGTCGAAGTATCTTCCTTTCTTCGTTTCTTCTTTCGGTCTGTTTCACTTTCTTTCGCGCATCGCCGGCTCGAGAAATCGATTGTTTCAATGTTACTACTCGTTTCAACGAGGTCGCTTCGGCTCGGCTCACATACGAATGCAATCGATCGACTTTCTGCAACGAATAGAAGTCGACGCTGATCGTTCCACGGATTAGACGACTTCGCCTTTCACGGTTATTGCACGTATACATGGAACATTGTGTGTTAGGTCGTGTAATAAAATAATAATAAATCGTCGGATTACTCGAAGACAGAGGATATTCGTTTCTGTCAAGATTAAAATGAATGTTTCATCGATCCATTTACTGCCACGATTCCCATTTGGGACCTTTTAAAAACTGTAAAATATTTTAGCAACAAAACGTAGTTCGAATATTATGATAATATATTATAATAATATAATAATATTATATAATATTGAATATTGTAATAATATAGCAATATAATAATATTATTTAATATTAAATATTATAATAATATTATATAATATTGAAAATATTATAATAATATAGTAATATAATAATATTATACAATATACAATATTATGACAGTTTGAATCTCTCAATATTACAAAAAAAAATATTACAAAAAGAATTTAGCTATACTGCAATTACACTAATATATTAAATAAACTTTCCGCTTTCGTGGCATCGCCGAAACATTTTCTCGCTCTCAAAAAAGAAGTGACAAAAGACCCGTTGGCATTCGCTGGGTACAAGAGACTCGACATTTCGTATTACACGATCCAATAAATAACGTTTCTCCGTCGGATTATGAATCCGTGAACGACGCGTAGATTCCTTTGCGTCGCGTTCCAACAACGAAAAGCGTGTCCCTCGCGTTTCTCGGATAAATCGAACACAGAAGTCTCTCGGTGAAATTTTCACCGAGGTTAAAAATATAACCTTGCGAGATCAAATCGAAATCTGATATCCGAAAATAAAATCTTACGTCCCGTAATTCTGGGACACCCTGTATATATATATATAGACGCACGAGGCGTCCGACGATTCGCCAATAAAACTTAAAGAGACACGCTTTTGAAATTTTCGTTCGACGTGTAACGGAAGAATCGCGTCGATTTTTCTCCGAACGACGCGATTTTTCTCGTCACAAAATGGCGGACACTTTCGAGGAAAAAGGACCAGCGACGAGTCTTGAACGGTCGAAGGAGAATCCTTTTTTTTTTTACTTGAGAGAAATTGTTCGATAGGATTATCGTTAATTAATTATGACGGGTCCTTTTGCAGGTCGAGAAGCGTCCGCGCGGCTACAAAAACAAAAAAGTCCACATAACAACATAATCACTAAATGTATGGAGAAGCGTCAGCTCGTCCACATTCGTCACTCAATGAATCCATTCTACGAACCACGTTCTAAAATCTACAAACGATCACGACACCTGACATCAAAACCGTGCGTATCATTGGTTTGATTCGTTCGCGGTATGGCCGGGGATCTGCCGAATTAGGTTTCTGCGCTCGATTTTCTCTGGTTTAGTGTTTTAGCTGCAAGCTTCGACCCCAAAGAAAAAGGCGGAAGGAATCGTCGGCGTTACAGTTTCGTTTCTCCCCAATTCGGATTGCGCAGAAAAATGGAACGTGACAATATAATTAAAATATTAATTATAATAATTGTGATAAATTGTAATAAATATTAATAATGGAACGAGAATGGACGATAAGTATAGAAACGAGTGGCAAGCCTCGAACAATCGTATCTCCTATTCCCGAATTGTCCATTTCTGTGCGCGATCTGAGCGCGAATTAGGGAGACATTACTGTACTATGATTTATGCTTTCAGCTCTCGCATGAGAAAGTTATGATTATTAGCCGGTTAGTTCGCTGCGTTTCGTCACGGTGTAAGAGGGAGAGTGGCGCACCGGTCACGGTTGCTTCACCGCAAAATTTCTGCGACAATAAAAGGTTCCTGAGGTCATTTGAAGCAACTTTTTCCTTTGCGAAAATGCAGTCCGAGGCTTCGTTTACGAGTTATTAACGAAAAACGTGGGCCAATCGGAGAGCGAGCGCGGCCGGCGCTCCGCCCAGCGACCAATGCCGCGTCACGCCGGCCGTCTGACGCAGCGGCGCTGGTCGCGAGGGCGTGGTGTCGGTGTTTTTCGTTAATAACTCGTAAACGAAGCCACCGATCGCATTTTCGCAAAGAAAAAAGTTGTTTCAAATGACATCAGGAACACCTCATTTCCTGATGAGAGTACTTTTATGGCAGTGTCTCTCTCTTTCTTACACCGTGGTCTCAGTTAGAGATGTGACTATCGATTAACGACGTTGTATCGATATCTTATCGATACCTGACGATTTATTTCACGTATTGTAAATTGTAAAATGAATATTTAACTCTTTCCACTAGAATTGCGACTTCAAGACGCAATTAAAAATTGTTACGTCACGTTTCAAAATAATTTTATTAATCAAATTTGTTGACGTTTGAAGAACGAAACGAAATAGACGAAAATGCAAGTAAAAATATTTAATCGAACAATAAATTGATTATACTTTATTATTATTTATTTTACTTCGATCACCTAAGCTTCGATGATTTAATTCGACTCGACGATATCATCGATATATCGAATATCAATATTATCGATATTTATCGAAAACAGTGTCGATAGTCACAGGTCTAATCTCAATCGCGCAAACCCTGATCAGGGTGCGATTTAAGTCGTTTAATTGACAAGTCTCGAGTCCACGTATTTGTCAGACATTTATATTCCAATATACAGTGTGTCGCGTAAATGGTGCTACAATTTGACAGTGGCTGATTCTGCGTGAAAAAATAAGTCGAAGAAAAGGAATAACACTTTCTTATTCGAGGCTCCGTTTTCGAGAAAAAGTGGGTCGAAGAAGTAATGCTATTGAATAGGAATGAAGTGGGGCGTCTGACCATAGCACACCGATTCTACTTGCTGTATTAAAAGCCACGCGAACTTGGCGCAACTTTCGACTCGATTATCTCGAAGACAAAGCCTTAAATGAGAAAATGTTATTCTTTTTTCTGGGCCTGTTTTTCTATGTAGAATCAGTCTATTAGGTTCTATCACCAGTTACGCGACATTCTGTATGATAAATTAACCTTAATTGGTGCTTAGACTGTGCACAAAAATGGTCAATTTGGGAAGAGAAGATACGATTATATAATTATGTATAATTTTGTGTTAATTGTATTAATATTAATGACATTAATATTAATAACATTATTACTATTAATATTATTGATATTAATTATATTAATATTAATAATATCATCACTATTAATATTATTATATTATATTAATATAATAGTATAATATATAATATATTAATATAATATTATATTATATATAATTATATTAATAGTGATAATATTTGATAATTATATATTAATAATTATATATATTAATAATAATAATATCTAATAATTACAAATATTAATAATCATATTAACCATTACATAATTAACCATTTTATAATTGTTGACATCCAGTAAACTATAAAAACGACTAATAATCGTATCTCTTCCTCCCAAATTGCCCATTTTCGCATAAAATCTGGTGGTCAATTAGGGAGAATTTCCCGTATATCCGTTTCATCGTTAATCAACTGTACTTCGTGCACCATTAAGACGACAAAATTGCCACGTAATTAGAGTACAGTTAAATCGACATTTTAAAACGATGGACTTAAATTTCTCAATCATAGGACTCACAGATTAATCAGGATGCAGAGTGGTTAAGGATCGGTAGGGTTCTGTCCCTGTTTCGTGCTTTTTTTGTTTCTTTCGTAAGCCGTGCGTGTTTCATCTAATTATCATGACTAAATGGTAAAGAAAAACGAGAGCCATGGTCGAGAGCATTGTTCAAGCTGGTGTTCATACGAAAACTATTTCGATAAATCTCTCTCTCTCTCTGCGGACAACGACAAAAAAATGTGCCGGCGCTCTCGCCAAACGAGCAAAACCAAAAATCTAGTGAAATTCTCTGTGTGTGTGTGTAAACCACGACGTCACGTTTTTAATTGTTGTGAAAAAGCATACTGACCTGACTGGACAAAAATACTGCATCAAAAAATCGTCCTCGAAAAATCGTGGCCGCTGCGTGCCTACACGAAATTATTTTTTCCGAAAAGCATCGATCGCACTCGTGTTCAGCCGCTATAGTTCGGATTACTTACGAGCCACTTAGACCGAATAATTAGTTATTGTCTCTGTTAATTATTAAAGTGAAGCTCGTCGCAAACGCGTAACGCCGGTGTACAGTCGTCGTCAGCTATACTGGTCGATCCATCTTTCGTTTCGTACCGTCTATCTCACGCGTTGCCTCTTTACTTTCAAGAGAATTTTGCTGTTCCGTGAGTACTAATTAGTGTTCGCAGGCTTGGCGCGACCAGGCAATTCTACGGGGTGGCTCGTAAAACGCGAACAGGCGATTGATTTTGTCGCGTCGATGCAACTGTACTCGGCGAACAACCGTGTTGAAATTGACTCGGATATTTCGAAAATCGTCTTTCTAAAAGTTTATACATTTCTAGACACGCGTCGCTTAAATATTTCGAAGCGTGCACGGTTTACGAGACACCCGGTACAATTGGACTTCTCGGATTACTTAAGCTAGGGGCTGTAGAGGGGGGATGGGGGTCGAACCAGGTTGGGTGGGGCTAAAAAAAATGACATGCCATCTCCTGAAAAAGACAGAAATTTGTAGGTCTGGTTGCAATTAATTGCCAGTTACTCTCTTGTTAGTAAGACTGCTTGATACTTGAGCATTATTATACAATGTACAGCGTGTATTAATCAAATTGGGGCTGTCGTCGTTTTCCTCGACGTCGTCCTCGCTTCTCCCAACTTTGTGCCCGAGAATTATTACAAGCGGATTCCTTAGATCATTTGAAACAACTTTTTCCTTTGCGAAAATGTTCTCCGCGGCTTCGTTTACGAGTTATCGGCGAAAAACGCGGACCAATCGGGGAGCGAGCGCTGCCGGCGCTCCGCCCAGCGACCAATGCCGCGTCGCGCCGGCCGTCTGACGCGGCGGCGGTGGTCGCTAGGGCGTGGCGTCAGCCGAGCCCGCCACTATTTCGTTAATAACTCGTGAACGAAGCCTCGAAGAACATTTCCGCAAAGGAAAAAGTTGCTCCGAATGATCTCAGGATCCCGTTCGTGCAATCATTTTCTGCAACGCATCCAGTGGGAGGCAAGCAACGACGGGAAGACCGTATAAGTAGCAAGAATTAGAACGCGGAAGCGTCGAGAGAAAATTTCCAGCTTTTTCAAGTTTGGCGGCCATTTTTGCTTCTCGTTTTATATTTCATTTCTCTGTGCGTCCGCGGCGTACTCTCTATCCCTTCGTCCCGCAGTCTCTCGCTCTCTCTTGCTACGCTTTCTCCGTCTCAGGGATGGCACGCTCGCGTTTCCGCCGTTTATATTTTTTTCGCCCCGCCGTACGACGTGGAAAATTGCGTCTCGTTCCGAGGCCGCAAACGTTTACTTTTTAAACTGCGACCTCCACCTCGGCTGCAAGAGTGTCAAGTCGTCAAAAATCTCGGTAGAAATGTCGGCGGTCGCTCGCGGAAATCATCGACGCGAAAAATAAAAGTGTGTTTCTCGGTCGTGCGGAAATCGGTGAAAATCGCGGTCAAAAATTCGCACCAAAAAACAAAAAGAGGAAGTAGAAGAAGAAGAAAAAAACAAACGAGATGTGGACGGAGCCCACGGGAGAAAAAGAACAACGATTTCTGCTTGTTGTCGTCGAAACGTATTCTGCTTTCTTTTTTTCTTTTTTTTTGCTCGTTTCGATCGCATCTCTCGTGCCATTATTCAACTTTATTGCAAAATTTCTTGTTCATACAGCGTGCAGCAGTTGTCTCGTGCTTGTGAAACGAGGAACAACAAATAATCGATGGTTTCGTCCCTCGTGTTCACTGGTCACTGTTTCAAGGGTGGTTTCGATCGCCGGTTATCCAGTTTCCCTGGTCTCCAGGTACCGTGGAAAGTCGTATTTTGTTCTCTCGACGATCGTTTCTTTGTTTTTTTTTGTCCTCGCAAACACATCGGCGAAGAGGAGAAAACGGTGGAGCGGAGGCTCTCTGCGTGCAGTTTTCGTTTGGTCCATCGGGTTAGATCGATTAGGGGACGTTCAGCGACTGTTCACGTCGTTTTTTGATATTGTTAATTCGTTATGATCGTCGCGGATGATGACCGATTCACTGTATAATGTAATTGACTCCCTGATTCGCGCTCAGATCGCGCACGAAAATGAACGATTTGGGGAGAGGAGACACGATTAATCGATTAATATAATTATAATTTATAATTGCATATTATATTAATATAATTATATACAGTTGTATATTATATTAATATAATTATATACAATTGTGTATTATATTAATATAATGATATATAATTGTATATTATATTAATATATAATTATATACAGTTGTATATTATATACAATTCTATATTATATTAATATAATTATATACAATTGTGTATTATATTAATACAATTATATATAATTGTATATTATATTAATATGATGATATACAATTGCATATTATATTAATATAATGATATACAATTGTATATTATATTAGTATAATGATATATAATTGTATATTAATTATATTAATATTAATAATACTGATTACATTAATATTTAATAATTATATTAATATTAACAATATCAATATTGAATAATCACAAATATTAATACTATTAATAATCATACTAATTATTATATAATTTGCAATTTCTATAATTGTTAACAATTATTAATGACAATTGTGCATCACCTCTTCACTAAACGCTCTATCTTTCTGCTCAATCTGAGCGCAAATTAGCGTGGAATTACTATACTCGGTCAACGCCGAATGAGAAATCGTACGCGAATGTTCGAAAACGTCTGGAACCGCGCCGTCGTAGAAATGAAATCATCAGCAATAATTATTTTAGTAATGCGAGTTATATTGTCGCGAGGTGTGTACCTAAGACGATCTACAGGTGTGTTATGAAACGTCTATTGTAATGCTCAGAGGATATAATGCCAGGAGGTGGTCGAACGCAGCTTTGGTTCACATCTTGGCAGCCATGGCTGTCGTCCGAACGGTTGTTCTTAATCACCGGTATATCTGCCGATTATACAACTATTAAATAGTATAGCCGGTCGCGTGCGTGCCGCCTGCGAAACGTGACTTGTTTTAGATCGCCGCGATGTCACTCGACCTTTCGTCGATCGCACGCGAAATACGAACGCGGATATATTACGTTTTTGCAAAAGGTGTCCGCCGGCCCACGGACGCTTTTAGGCAACAATGGGCTTGCATAATAAAACGTGGGCGAAGATCGCACGCGCGCCAGCTGGCATTGTTCAGCCACGCGTGGGTGCCGAGCCCTTTTTTTTTCCTTTTTTTTAATGAAATGTTCGTTATTTTCTGACGACGCGAAAGAGATTGTGAAAACGGAAAATTAGGTTCCGTAAGAGAGAACAGGCCTGGGCATATTTTATTTGAAATAAGATAAGAAATAATTGTTTGTAATAATACGATTGTTATTTTGTTTTATTTTATTTTATAGTATCGATTTTAGTTTATTTTATATTATCTTTGCTTTGTTTTTATTTTCTTCCACGATTCGAGTAAATTGTTTTCGAATGATTTTTGTTATTCGAATAATCTTCCATTTCAATTATTTATTGTTATTCGAATGAAGTAATGAATAACGATTTGATACGAGAATCATTGATAATCGATTGGAAATGAAATGAATGAAAATTCAGAAGAATCCCCTTGAATGAATTCAATTAAATAAAATTGAGAGAAATTCAACTGAAAACTGTCGAATTAAAAATTAATTATATTTAACCAAAATGTAAACTGTACATAGACGAACTCTATTATTAGAATGGTGTTTTCATAATTTATCTGCAATTTGCTGAATTACAAAGTTTATATTGTGAAGATATTTTAGCAAATAATTGATCAAACAACGTAAACAAAGTAAAAAAGTGATTTCATTTTAAATCGAAATAAGGAAATGTCCTTTGGAATAGCTTATATATATATATTATATCTAAATAATCTTCTTTCAAATATTTTACTATGACAATGCCCAGGCCTGATACTATTGTACGACTTTAAGATCCCCTGATAATTGAGCCGAAATTGAATTTCGGCAATGGCGTCTGCATTCAAGATGTGAACCGGTCTATGCAATTACATATATACAATATATATATACTGTACATATATGTTATACTAGATATACTGTATATACTGTACTAATATACTATACTAGATATACTGTATATACTATACTAATATACTATACTAGATATACTGTATATACTATATTAGATATACTAGATATACTGTATATATTATATTAGATATACTATATATACTATACTAATATACTATACTAGATATACTGTATATACTATATTAGATATACTAGATATACTGTATATATTATATTAGATATACTATATATACTATACTAATATACTATACTAGATATACTGTATATATTATATTAGATATACTATATATAGTATACTAGATACACTGTATATACTATACTAAATATACTGTATATACAATATATACTATACAAGATATACTATACATATAAATACTATATATGCCATAGTATAAACTATGTATATACTATACACCCAATATTATATACTGTATATATATCGGTTATTAGGAGGTATTTCTGCCATGGTCAGTAAAAAGACAGGTGGGTTAGTAGTCCTTCCTTCTAATGCAATGACCGCGTCGCACTCGCGTAGTGATCGTGCTTCGCTCGTTCGTCTGCCAGTGGCGTATAATCTGTCGTCGCCTAACGTCGCTCAAATCGACCATGCGATCGAGGTAAAGCCACTTGTTCGGTCTAGTGCCTGGAAAGAAATTAGAATCAGAGCTGCATGCGGTCCGGGGGAGGGGGGGGCGGCGGCGGGGCGGGGCGCCGTCTCCCATTAATCCATTAATTAAACGACGTACGAGAGGACGGGGACGACACGTACGATGAAGAGAGAGAAGTTCACGAAATGGAATGATCGATGACGATGATGATGATGATGATGATGCGGTGACGATAAAGAATCCTGATGATGCCTGCGCGCACGTTATTCGTCCGTCGTCTGATCGTGGTGTCGTTGTTTCCGCTGGTCGACGCTTCCGGTCGGCAATCGCGCATCCACCGATGTTCCACTCTTGGTCTTTGTTAATCGCGTTAATCGTCATTGTTAATTGTCATTGCACAGCCTATAATAGCTCGGACGATCGCCAGCGTGGCCCCCGGGCCTCCCGGGAACAGAGATGGGCAGGACTCTGTCTTCTAGATCCTTTCTAGATCCTTTCTAGATCGTTCTAGATCCTTTCTAGATCCTTTCTAGATCCTTTCTACATCGTTCTAGCCGCGAGCTCGATGCAAAAGGTTCGACGACGCCGATTAGGGCGTCGCTGCGTTCTCGAGGAAACGTCTCCTTCGAGGCGCGAGGTTCTTTCGATCGTGGTTAAATTGTCGAAAGCAATGTTGCGACGATTTGAAAGCGAAGAATTTTGCATTCGTTGTTTCGTCGAACGAGAGAAATCTTTAAGCGTGACGAAGAGCTTCGCGCGGCAACGAGCGAACCTTTTGCATGGAACGCTTCGACTGCGACGCGTGGTTTTAATCTTTTGCACTCGAAGCCGTTTTAATTGTAATGATAACATTATTTTTTTCCGATTTATGATAATTCTAGTTTATGCGACGAAGTGCATTTTATGAGATAAAGTGCATTTTACGAGATAAAGTGCATTCTATGCGGCGAAGTGCATTCTATGCGACAGAGTGCATTTTATGAGATAAAGTGCATTCTATGCGACAAAGTGCATTTTGTGCGATAAACTGCATTCTGTGCGACAAAGTGCATTCTATGCGATAAAGTGCATTCTATGCGATAAACTTGCATTCTGTGTGGCAAAGTGCATTTTATACAACAGAATGCATTCTATGCAGCAAAGTGCATTCTATGCGACAAAGTGCATTCTATGCAACAGAGTGAATTCTATGCGACAAAATGCATTCTATGCGTCGAAATGAATTCTATGCGACAGAGTGCATTCTATGCGGTAAAGTGCATTCTATGCGACAGAATGCATTCTATGCGTCTAAATGAATTCTATGCGACAGAGTGCATTCTATGCGATAAACTGCATTCTGTGCGATAAAGTACACTCTATGCGACAAAGTGCACTTTATGCAACAAAGTGCATTCTATGCATCGAAATGAACTCTATGCAACAAAGTGCATTTCATGCGTATGAAACCGAGCGTCGCGACTCGTGCAACGCGTTAGACGATCAACAATTCATCGAATCTAATCTGAGATATTTGAAAAATTCCTTCTGATGCAATTTTGGCGATGCCTCAGGGTCAAGAATTTTGCTCGAGGGTGCAAAAGGTGAACGATCGCGCCCCTCGCAGCCTGGGATGGACAAAATGCGACCCTTTGAATGATCTCGAAACTCGATACTTATCGCGAGGAAGAACTAATCGTTGACCCCGCGTGACCTCTGATCGACGACGAAACCTAATCGCCATCGAACGAAAGCTATCGGGTCAATTATTTCGCCATCGAAAACTAGAAATCGCCCATCTCTGACAGCGGCGCGGAGTTTGATTAATTTAAATTAATAGCGGGGAGCCTCGATCATCAGTGGATGTCAGCTGTTGCTCCGATTCTCGTTTACGTCGAAGATCGACATAATACTCTTTCTTATCCTGATTCGTTTCCGTGCTTGTTTTTGCTTATTCTCGTTATCGTTATCGTTTTATGATTTTTCTTTTTCCGATCTCGTCGCGCAGGGTTCCCGTTCGCGGTTTACGCGGTGCCAGTCGTGAAGCAGACAAGTCTTAGAGTCATATTTAAACATAATTATATATATTTTTATACGTGCATGTTCTCATATAGCGACATATAAGTATGTATATGTATAATAACTTAGAATACAAATCGTTGTAATAATTAGTGGTACACAGATGCGGTGTATGGTGTGGTTGTATGAAGGTAGATAATTATGAACTTGAGTTAACTAAAAACAACGGCCCGATTAAAACATGTACGTCCAACAATGCCATACGCATTCCACACATCGGGGGGCGGGGGGGTTGGTTGGTGGTGTTGGCGGTGGTCAGGGGGCGGGGTGCGTTGATACGACACGGATGACACAGTTTTTATAAAATCCCATTAGTTTCCAACATTCTTCGATCTCTTTCTTCTCTCCGGTTTCGTTCTCATTCTCTTTCTCTTTCATTCATTTTTCTTTTCTTTTCTCTTTTTTTTTCTTTTTTTAGTTACGATCGAGTGCAGGCAAAGGTGCAGGACGGGGGTGGGGGAGGGCGAGGGTGCGAGACGAATCCTCCTGAGGGCGGTTCTGGCTTCTGAGAAAGGCCTTATAGGGAAGACTTAGGGCACGACTTAGGCTGTCCCGCTTGACTTTGGTCGCGCGATAATGTTCTCTCTCCCCCCTCCCACCCTCCCCTACCCTTAATTTAATCATCGTTCAGAAAAATCGCGGCGCGGTTTACTCGAGACCTCCACTCAAGGATTTGACCGTAAAATATTCCGGAGGATATTTTACAGGAATACGAAGCGTCAAGGAAGCCGTGCGAACGAGCTCGGCGAAGCGGGACACCCGGTATATAAACGCGGCCGGCCACGGCGCATTGTCTTTTTGCTTGTATTATATATAATATTGCTTTTGATTCGTTTCGGCGATTCGACGCGATCGTTTTCGCGGCGCGCCGCGTCCGCTCCTTCGCGGCGATTCGTCGCGACATTTTCGCGGCGCGTCCGCTCCTTCACGGCGCGTTTTCCGCTCCTTCGCGGCGATTCGTCGCGACATTTTCGCGGCGATTTGTCGCGACATTTTCGCGGCGCGTCGTCCGCTCCCTCGCGGCGCCCAGAAGCCAAAAGCGCCCCGGTTACATTCGACAACGCGTACTTAAATCGACTAAAAAGGAAACACCCGGTGAACGAGCGGTTGTTATATATTACACAACGGATCATACGGATTAAACGGTACACAATGCGGTCACTCGCAGTTTTATTTTTCCCATGCGTGTCTCTCGTTCAACTTTTTCTCTCCATTGGTATATCGCTTCTTCTCGCGTCATTCGTTATTTATTATAGTCATTTCGTTATAGGTAAAAGAAATCTATCTCTATCTCTATCTCTCTCCCTCTCTCTCTCTCTCTCTCTCTCTCTCTCTCTCTCGTTCAACTGTCGAGATTGTTACGTAATTTACACACGCCAAGCATGAAAAACTTTTATATTTCGTTCGTTTTCTGTATATTTTGTTTTGTTTTGTTTTGTTTCGTTTGTTTGTTTGTTTTTTTTCGCGCATTTCGTAATTCTGTTGCCTTTTGTGCCGGATTTTATATATCGATTGATTTTCTTTTTTCGCACTTTATTTCTTTCGTTCTTTCGTTCTTTCTTTCGTTCTTTATTTCTTCTATGTTAGACGCCGTTCCCACGTGATCTTTTTATTCTGTTCTGGGACTTTTTTTTTGCGATTTTGCTTTGCTCAGAGTTTGCTCTTTAGTACGTACCGGGGGTGAAGCGTTCTACAGGTTTGTATTGGTGCGGGTAGATCTGCCTCGGTGAGTAACCGTAGATCTCGCGGTGGACGGGCAGGTACCTGGAAACCGTGCGATAATTCTTAATTAACTGGTTTAATTCACAAGATTTTAATACGAACTTTCGTCCATGTAATAATATTGTGAAACAATAATTTCTCCTGGAAATGCCGAATTTTGGGTTGCCGTGAATTTCTCTGCGCTAGTGCTACGCCAATGCAATTTAATCTATATTTAGTGGAATTAATGTACAGTAATTTCTCCCTAGAATGCTGAATTTTGGGTTGCTTTGAATTTCCTTGCGCTAGTGCTACGCCTATGCAATTTATTCTATATTTAGTGGAATTAATGTACAGTAATTTCTCCCTAGAATGCCGAATTTCTGGTTGCTGTGAATTTCCCTGCGCTAGTCCCACGTCTATGTAATTTATTATTTATTATTACAAGGTACGTGAGAAAGCAAATTTATCCTCTATCTTCCTTATGACTTAATGCACAGTAATTTCTCCCTAGAATGCCAATTTTCGGGTTGCTGTGAATTTCCCTGCGCTAGTTCCACGTCTATGTAATTTATTATTTATTATTACAAGGTACGTGAGAAAGCAAATTTATTCTCTATCTTCCTTATGACTTAATGCACAGTAATATCTCCCTAGAATGCCAATTTTCGGGTTGCCGTGAATTTCCTTGCGCTAGTTCTACGTCTATACAATTTATTATCTATTATTACAAGTACTAATTGTTCGAATCGTAGTTCAATCTACGCACCTGTATCCAGGGACGTTGATTCGATCGGCCGCGTGAATGGGGTTTTCAAAGATAGATTTGCCGAATGGCCACGAGGTGGACAGCTCAGGGTATTCCGAGCGGAAAATGCCACGGGGTCTGTGCGTGTGTTCGGGAGCTCTGATATCGTCGGTGCCTGTTCAAAAAAAAAGGAAAAAAAACAGAGTAAACTCTCTTTTAGTCACCGTAAAATATAGAAAACGAAAATATGGTTACCTTTCAAGGCTCGGACATAACTTTGCCAGAATTTGGCTTTCCTTGTGATGGGCTCGTTGCGCCCGATCATGTCGAGGTTGCTTCGGAAGCGCGCGTCCATTTTGCCGCTCTACTGAACTATTTACCACACTCGTTCGCTGAAATCAGTGGACAATTGTTAAGGTTAAATGTTACACTCGTCAGAGAAAATCAGGATTTTCCTGCTGATCCATTTTGTTAGGATTTGACCACTAATTTCTCCCTAATTCGTGGTCGGATTGCGCAGAAAAGTGGACTATTTGGGAAGAGGAGATCATATATAATTTTATATTAATTATGTTAATGATTGTAATATTCGTAATATTGATATATATAATATTAATAATATTCATAGTATTAATATATATAATATTAATAATATTCATAGTATTAATATATATAATATTAATAATATTCATAATATTAATATACACAATATTAACAATTACATTAATTGTCATATGACCTACAATTTTTATAATCGTCGACAGCTGTGAAAACGAAGACGCAAAGCTCGAATAATCGCGTCATCTCTCCCCAAATTGTCCATTTTTCGGTGCGCAATCTGAGCGCAAATTAAACAGAACTTATCGTAATCGGTTTCGACAGAGGAATCGCTCTTCCACTAAGACAACGCTTCGTTATTTATAACTAAAACGCGGACCTTCTCGCGAAGTAGAAAATTCGTTCCACGAATCGCGCGGTTCTTTGCTCGTCGATTGTCGTGCAGAAAAGTACGAGCGTACATGAAAAGCGACAAGTAGAGAGACAAGTAAAAATCCTCGAAATCTGGCACGCGCGATCGCGAAAAGATCGAACGCGTTCGAACGGATCATAGCAGCACGAAATCGCTCTGAAGCGCGGCTCTGTATCTCGAAATACTCAAGTACAGAGGCTATTGCGTAAGGTGTTTCTTTAACCTTGCTTCCGTGTAAGCCGGAGCTTACGTTTCCGCGATCCGTTACCCCGTGAAATTCCACGTGTCTCTCTTTGCCAGCTACGAACGGGTTCCGTTTTAAACACAAACGCGCACCGACGGAATAAATGCTCGAATTACGACGGCTCGTCTCGACTGTTTTCGCGACGAAATTAATCGTCGTTGCGCGCGAAAGTCATTTTTTGCTTCGATCTCTCTGCGTTCAATTTTAGTTAATTATGGGAAACTTACTACTGGGAAACTAGAAAGCGGAAAATTAGGGAATATATAGGAAATAATATATCGGTTCAGCTGTTCGACGCGATTCCCGCGAAATTCGACGATTTTAGCGTTTTGTAACAGGCTAGCAGCCTGTCATCGGGTCTAAAAATACGGAAAATTATCGGCGATTATTCCAAAGCCGTTTCGTTGGCATCGTATCGGTCTCTCTAATTATAGCGGCCGCTTTTTCTTTCACGGTCGATTTCTTCATCGTTCGTTCACACGTGCGATCTTTTTCTTCGCGATGATTTCACGGTGGCCCGCGAAAGCGGTTCGCATAATCTTTTTTAAACGCGATAAATTGTTCGAAATTCGGCTGAATGAACTTCTAAGGAATCTTTTTTTTTTAAATGATAGAGGCGACGATGACTGAAATGCTTTTCTTTTTTAACTTTGGTATTATTTGGAGTGACAAGAAAATAAAAGTCTCTCGTCTTTTAACTTTTTTATCTGTGCCTATAACGAAAACTTAAAAAATATATTATGTATTTATTTATTATATTGTGTTGTATTGTTATATTATATTCTATTTTATTCCATTCTATTCTATTATATCATGTTATATCATATAATATAATATAATATAATATTATATTATATTATATTATATTATATTATATTATATTATATTATATTATATTATATTATATTATATTATATTATATTATATTATATTATATTATATTATATTATATTATATTATATTATATTATATTATATTATATTATATTATATTATATTATATTATATTATATTATATTATATTATATTATATCATATTATATTGTATCATATTATATTTTGTTATATTATATCATATTATATTATATTATGTTATATCATTATATCATATTATGTTATTATATTATACTATATTATAATTATATTTATTACAACAATTTAATGTACTTCCTATCAGAAATAAACGAAGAAATCTGTACGATCTTTTCGCGCGGAACGTCGTCTTCCCCCGAATTCGAACGATTTCAAAATAAGAAATTCGCAACATTAATCCGCGCAAGGTGGGCACCCAGGTCGTAATTCCCGAATGGGTTCCGCGTGAAATTATGCGAACGAGTATGGGGGGGGGGCAGGAAGCGGATGATCAATGGGAGCGCATCCCTCCGATTGAATGGCGGGAGGGCTGAATTTGGAGCACGTAGCTCGAGAGAAATCGCTATTGTTTTCTGTTTTCGAATACCGTGGCTGTATCACGGGCATCACGATTGGCCACGGCATACCTACGGATCGGCCAATCGAGGACTGCGACAGAAACACAAGCATCGTCTTTTCTTTTTGTTGACGCAACGCGCCGCAACGCGAACGCGCCGCTCTAATTTTAGCGGGCCGCGCGCACTTCATACTCGGCCTGGATCATCCGAACGCTTTTCGCCCCGCGTATTCCTATTTCATTCCCGGCAAGTGCGATCGAAGGTCATCCGTGTTAATTTTGGAATAGGCGATATAAATTAATCGTCGCCGCTTAAACATTTATATATCCGGCTGTTAGAGATTCATTTTCTGGCCGTTTTCGTTGGCCGAACTTCTGATTCCAATGACTCGTCCTGTTCGGCCGAGTTCTTCGGCCGTCGATTTCATCTCCCAGGGCGCTCTATTTATTATTTTATTTATTAACAATGGAAATTAACTGTGGTTTAAGTTAATTCCAAGTTAATTTTCTCGCCGATTCGTTGGTCGAATTTTGATTCCAATGACTCGTTTTGTTCGGCCGAGATCTTCGGCCGTCGATTTCATCTCCCAGGGCGCTCTATTTATTATTTTATTTATTAACAATGGAAATTAACTGTGGTTTAAGTTAATTCTAAGTTAATTTTCTCGCCGATTCGTTGGTCGAATTTTGATTCCAATGACTCGTTTTGTTCGGCCGAGTTCTTCGGCCGTCGATTTCATCCCTCGGGGCGCTCTATTGATTCTATTATTTATTAACAATGGAAGTTAATGGTGGGCTAAGTTAGAATTAACTTAGAATTAAGTTAAGTTTCTCGCCGTTCCGCTGGCTGAACTGAGATTTCAATAACTCGTTTTATTCGGCCGAGTTCTTCGGCCGTCGATTTCATCCCCCGTGGCGCTGTATTTATTATTTTATTTATTAACAATGGAAGTTAACAGTGGACTAAGTTAATTTTAAGTTAATTTTCTGGCCGTTTCGTTGGCTGATCAGTAAATCCAATGACTCAATTTATTCAGCGAGATTTTTGACCGTGAATTTCGTCCCCGAGGTGCTCATTAATCAATAAAATAATAAATAATTAACGACGGGAATCATCAATAATCCTATCCCAAGGACAGACAGATCCGTTAAAAAACAGCCGAGAATTCTAGAGAAAAATTCCCGGTGCAAGATTCTCGAGAAATCGGCAAAGAATTGTCAAAAAGACAGTGAAAAACGATCTCTTCGATCCATTATTCGATAGATCTCAAAACGATCCGCGATCTGATCCGTTCGATTGCGATTCGAATTTGCGTATCATCGTAGAAGAGTTCTCTCGATTAAACGAGGGCTCGATCGATCCAGGAATGCAATTTCGAAACCGGATATCCGGTCGCGCTCGTTACCGTAAAGTGATTCACCCTTGAAAATACCCGTCTATTATCATCTGTGACAAATTAACGAGCGCGCCAATGTACTCCGAGCGGATTTCGTCGCGCCAATGTACTCCGAGCAAATTTCGTCGCGGCGCGAGGCGCGGCGCGGAGCAAAGGGGGAAAAATAAGAAAGCACGGTGCTGGTCGAACGATGCGCGCCGTGACGTAAGAGTCCCGGATTCGCGGTCGCTATATTTAGGCTGCCCGGGCCCCGGTCCGTTTTTAGTCGAAAACAGGTGGACATCGAAGAGCCTGCGTGCGAAGGCGGGCGGCATAGCCGACGAGTCTCTCCGGCTGACTTTGACCGATTTTCGCGAACCCCCATCGGAATGGACTGACTCCCTTATGCCGACGGCGACGGCGACGGCGACGCGACGCCGTCGCGACGATAATGACCCATTAAGCACTGTCCCCTTGCGACAGACTGCACCCGGAGCCGCGTATCCTTCCCGCGAGAAATAATTGGACCAGAGTCAAAAACACCTTGCGGAATATCATCGGTGTTCCGTATTTCAGTCGCCGTATTCGCCGCGGCAAGGACTGGACCGTTGTTGTCTCTCTCTCGCGCGCTACAGAAATGTCTCCCATACTGACGCGCTCGGATTGTCCGCTAAATTGGACAATTTGGGAAGAGGAGATACGATTATTGGAGTCTCGCGGTTCGTTTTTATAATTGTGGACGATTTGTAACTATAAAAATAAACCGCAAGGCTCCTCCTCCCAAATTACTGAGCGTCAGTAAGGGAGACATTACTGTACAGTAATGTCGGATAGTGCGCTCGGATTGTCCACTAAAATGGACAATTTCGGAAGAGTTTTTATAATTGTGGACAATTTATAACTATAAAAATAAACGAATAATCGTATCTCCTCTTCCCAAATTGTCCACTTTTGCGCGCAATCTGAGCGCGAATTAGGGAGACATTACTGTACAACCTGAGCGTCAGTAGGGGAGACATTACTGTATATTGCGCGTAGAGTGCACCGAAATGGCCGGTTTTCGATTCTGTTTCGAAATTATCGTGGAATCGAGCGGGGGAGATTTATGGCAACACCATAAGTGTACATAGAAGAAGGGGATGATTTCTAACTGGACAGAGGCGAAGGTGTTTCTCTTTTCTATGTCGCAGCAATTTGCAGTAATTTGCACTATTTGCAGTAATTTGCACTATTTGCAGTAATTTCTCTCTAATTGGCGCACGGATCGCGAACAAAAATGGACAATTTGGGAAGGACGAACGCGAAGGCGAAACAAAGGGAATAGCTAAACGAAGCAGTGTGGAAACATCGACGTCTAGGTGGATATGTACGTGGATATATATCTCATCGGGTCGCGTGCGTAATCTAGATGCCGGTCTAAAAATAGAAGCGGCGCGGTCAAGCAAATCATCTGGGGCGTAGGTCCAAAAACTGAAATACGCCCCGACCGGCCGTATAGCTTCTCATAGTTGCGTACATAGGCGCATAGTTTTCCGTAGCGCGTTCCACTTCGCCGCGTCACCGTTCCGCGCGTACGTTTAATGAGCAATTCGAGCAAAAGAATCGGACAATCGAGACGTTCGCCAGACTAACGGCGCCGCCGACGAACACGTGGATTAGTTCGACGACATATTGGTGCTCCTCTATTTGCTCGATCGGACGTTTCCGACGTTCGATTTCGGTGGACGAACAATTCAATTTGAATCGATTTGTACGATAATTTTTCCCTAATTCGCACTCGGATTCCGCGCACATATGAACGATCGTTCGCAATAGAGTCTCGCGGCTCGTTTTTGTAGTCGTCGACGATTACGAAATTGTAAATTATATAATAATCAATGTAATTCTTTATATTTGTAATTGCTAGATATTGTAATTCTCAATATTTATAATTATTAAATATTGTAATTGCTAGATATTGTAATTCTCAATATTTGTAATTATTAAATATTGTAATTGCTAGATATTGTAATTCTCAATATTTGTAATTATTAAATATTGTAATTACTAGATATTATAATTCTCAATATTTATAATTATTAAATATTGTAATTGCTAGATATTATAATTCTCAATATTTATAATTATTAAATATTATAATTGCTAGATATTGTAATTCTCAATATTTGTAATTATTAAATATTATAATTCTCAATATTTATAATTATTAAATATTAGTAGAAATGCGTTCTCAGAGCGTCGATCGCGGGCGATTGGTTTCGACGAATCGATAAAACGTTGAACCGATAAAATATCGAACCGATAAAACATCGGACCGATAAACAGCGCGCTGATAAAATCCATATTGTAACTACGTCTGGTGCAGAGAGAAGAAAAATGAAGTAATTTTTGTATTTGTAACTCTCTATCAATCATTGCCGCGCGATTCGATTCTTCGAGAAACAGTAATGTCTCCCTAATTGACGCTCGGATTGCGCACGAAAATGGACAATTTCGGGAAGAGGAGATACGATTATGCGAGCTTGTTTTTATAGTCAAATTGTCCATTTTTCTGGATACGATTATTCTATATTATTACTTTATAGTCCTCGACAATCGATAACTATAAAAACTTAATTATTAACTAACAATTACATCAGTATATAAACTATAAAAATGCCCAAATTGTCAATTTTGGCGCGCAACTCGAGCGTCAATTACTTCCTGCTCGGCTTCGAATTCTTTTGGACATTCGGCAACGAAAAGCTCGGCTCGGGCAGAAAGTAGCCTTTTCGCGGCGTTATATTTAGCCGGATGCGGCCCGAAAGTGGTGACGCCTTAATTCGGTCAGCCGCGCGGCGGTTCGGCTTATGTCAAGCGGGCCGCGAGCGAGGCGCCTCTTGGCACTTGGTGACTGGTGCTCTGTCATATTAAGAGAATGAGAAATCTGGAGCGCGTGTCTCTTATTAAGGCAGTTCGTAATTTTATCCGTCATTTTATCCGTATTTTATCATAATAATAAATCGGCAATCTCGGGGCGAGCCTCGAATAATCGTGTCTGCCTCTCCCGGAATTTCCCCATTCCTGTTCTAGAAGCCGAACAGCGCAATCGGGGAGGATTTACCGTGAAATTTATGGACACTTGTGGTTTCAAGATTCGATTTGCCGGCGTTGCGATTCGATTTGCCGGCAGAAATCATCGCTCGCAGCAGAAATCATCGACGGCGCCTCGACGCAATCGGTTCCACAAAATTCGACGCTTCGCTTCTCCATCCGCCTATTCCGACGAAAGTAACGTAACACGAAGCGGGCCCGCAAGGTCGTTCGCGTAAGAATACTTGCGGCGAATTCTAAAGATAAAACCGAAGAATACGAGGAAAAGGCTAACGTTACAAGCACAACAAACGGCCCGGTATTTCGAGTCGATTGTTGATGGAAATAAAATAATCGCCTGGCTCGCGTCGACGGTGCTTCTCGCTTTCCTTTGAATTCGAACGACCTCGGCAGTCCGTTCGACGGTTCACGATCGCGACAGCTGCTCGCGATTTGCGAGCAAAACGGTCTCGAGGCGATCGAAGCGACAAATCGAATCTGATACAAATGTCCGGGAAAATTTGCGGTAAATCCGTCCGGATTGCGCTTTTCGGCTTCTGAATAGGAATGGGAAATTCCGGGAGAGCTGGCACGATTGTTCGAGGCTCGCCGCGAAATTGCCCATTTTTGTTCGCAAGCTGGACTATTGGGTGGAATTTACTGTTTCAGTTATTTCGTGAAATATATATATAACAATATATGTAATAATAGTGATACAAATATATATATATATATAATTTTATTATTATTATTTATTAAGGGTAATATATAAAAATATATATAGTAATAATAATAATACAAAAATGTATATATATTTTATTATTACTATTTATTTTTTATTATATGTTATAGTATTTTATTTGATTATTATTACATATATATTTGTACTATTTATTATTATATATATTTTTATATATATTTTATATATATATTTTTTTTCTATTTTCGTAAAATTAACCCGTTAAATTGAGGGCCGCGCGAGCCTCATAAGGGTGACACTGATTTTTGCCTAGGTCTCGAAATTCATTTTCATAGCAATACATTCAACAAACCGCATATTACTAGCACTTGTAATATGCAACAAACTGAAACAAATATTTCCAGCGATTAATTTTAACTTCCCAAATTCGATCGCATTAACTAAACGATTTTCGCATCGCTAGAATTTTTGAGGTTAATATCCGACACGTGACGCGTCAATCCACCGAACAACCACCGAGCGAGACGAAACGAGATACTCGTTCCGCAAAGCCAAAGAAAATAAACGAATTTTTCCGTCGGAAAATAAATAATCACAATAATCACAATATAATCGTCCTCCGAGAAAATTAACCTAAAGAAAGGGTTATCCGAGAGCGCGAATCGAATCGCGGTTGCGAAGAGTCGAAAAAAAAGAAATGAGCCGAAAAGCGTTCCGCCGGTCGTCGAAAGGGAACGGCTATAACAGACACAACGGACTTGGCGGCGCTCAACGGCCGCCTATTTTTACCAGCGCCGGTATAAAGTATACCGCCGGCGGTGGTTACATAACAGCTAAACAAACCGCTGCCAATTATTATAAACAATCCGGCCGGTTTGCGATTGGCAGCGAGCGTCGACCGCAGCCGCGACGCTTCGCGGCGCGCCGCTGCGGCGGCGGTGTGTGCGCGCCGCGTCACGCAGCGGCCGCCGCGTCTGCCTCGAATTGGTATGCGAGCGCGCGGGCGAAACCGAGCCGCGCGGCTCGCCAACTATTTTGCGGACCTGGTCTTCCACGAAATTAGAAGCATCTCGTTATGGTCTTGGAAGCGCGCATGGCCCGTTCGACGGGTCCATGAGCATCGCATCGATCGAACGAAACAACCGCGCGGCCACTTTTCCCGCACACTGTTCGAACGCGTTCGAACGCCGCGTGCGTTTAATAATACACCGGTGATGCAACCGCGATCTCATGTCTCACCGCGTATTTTTAAAGTCTATTCTCGCCATTAACATCCCCCCCCCCCCCTCCCGGCTAGCACGCGTCACGCGTCTGTGACGGGCCGTCCCGTTAACGTCGACGAGATTCGCGCAATTTTTCGGACCGACGCTGACACTCGGAACTGAGGCGACACTAGCGCCACCGGCGGCATCCGCGCGCTCTAGAAAGCCGCGGCGCGTCGAAGCGACTTAATTCAACCGAAACTAGAAAGTTAATATATTTAGAACGATATAAAATATAGAATATAAATTACAGAGAATCAACCGGTGATTAATCGATCACAGAATAATATTAGAACTCTTTGCTAATCGAATTCATAGTTCGTTCGAATACATTGCAGCGAAAATGAACGTTCGAAATTGGTGGAAAAATAGCGTCACCCGTGTGCGCGACCGCCGCGGCGCTGCTGTTGCGCAGTGGGATGCGCAGAAGTCCTGTTCCGTGCATCGTGCGCGAGAGTTTCGAACGTCGCGTTTTATCCGCTGGAAAATCCTGGAACTTTGTGACAACTTTCGGAGATTCGACGACGCTTTCGGTCTGATATTTTTCACCGTTTCGCGTCGCTCTTGTGTTTCTAATTGCCGTTCTTTCGCGTTCGTTTCTCTTTCGCGTCGAGACGCGCAACGGTTCGCGGAGCGCGGACATAACCTCGCGAGCTCTCCTCCGTCCGTAAACCTTCGAATTCGCGTCTCTTTCGTGTGTCACGATAAATACCGTCGATAAATACGCGCATATTTTTATCGATTCGCGAACGTGTCGTCGACAACTTTGGGACTCGAATCCGGCGAAGAAACGATCGACTTCCGGCGCGATTCACTTTCGCTGCCGTTCGACGAGAAACAGCTGCTGCGCAGTTCCGCAAACGACCGCCGGTAGATTCTGCGACGTTTATTACCATCGTTACGTAACCGCGTCGGGAAACGCGCGATTTACGGAGCCCGACTTTCGCGTCGATAATTTCTCCAACATCTTCGCGGCCCAAACGGTATGTCACCAACAAATCGATCCACAATTTTCTGATTTTCACACGATCACTGTACTCGTCACACGTGTCTATATGGGGAGGGGGGAGAAGAAAAGCATAAATCTGCTCCGCGAGCGACTGTTCGCGTTTTTCTCGTTATTTTCTGCGATAAAGAAAAACAAGCGAATATTCTCACACAGCTGGGAGGGAGGGGGGAGAGATACTATTATATATGATAGGTTAGAAACGAAAAAGGTATTTAGGAGACTGTTAGGCGAGTCGTAACATCATGCAGGTCGCGCGACGCGAATGGTGTCAGGGGAAAAAAGAAAAATGGCCGCGGCGATCTTGTTCCGCGATCGGATGAGACGCGGAACAGGATCCTCGTTTTTTCAGCGATTAACATCTGTTTCCGATCGTGCTTCTATTTTTTCCCCGTCTCGTCGAGCATAACCGGCCAGCTCGAGTGGTTAGTTAGCAGCATCAATCGAGCCTAAAAATACCTTGCGAGGGTGTCGGCGATCGAAACGTTCTGTTACACGTTCCTGCGACCGAATATGTGTACGTGTGTGTGTGTGCGTGTGTGTGCGTGTCAGAGTGAACGAAAACAGCGCAATCTGTCTAGGTTAATGGAAGAGCGAATTCCTACTAAATATACGCAGAGAGAAGGACACAAGCCAGCGGACGATCGTGTCCAATCAGCGGTCTCCTCCTCCGTATCACTTAGTCGTTGCACGATCCTTGGATCTTCCTTCGCCGAACAATGTAAAACTCGGTCTATCTTCTGGTCGCGACCTTGAGCACTATCGGTACCGTTTTTTATCGATCCGGTTCTTCTGGTACCGCACAGAGTCCGTCGAGAGATCGATTTCTCGATAAACGCGTTGATCTTTTCGCGTGTGATCTCTTTTTTATTATTATTATTATTGTTATTATTATCGATATTATTATTACAATTATTATGATTGATATTATTCTTCTTCTTATTATTATTGGTATTATTATTTTTATTATTATTATTGGTATTATTATTTTTATTATTATTATTGATATTATTATTTTTATTATTATTATTATCGATATTATTATTATTATTATTATTATAGTTTACGACGACGATAATTATTACATTATTACCATTACAGTATAGTTATTATAATTACGATTATATTACGATTACGATTTCAATTACAACAATAATTATTATTACGTCGTCGCCAATGGGAAAAAGATTCTCGCCCCGAGGGAGAAAGAATGATTAAAAGCGAACTACTCGAACGGAGACAATTGAACTCGACAGATATGACCGGTGGTCGATGGAAAGTTAGTCCTTCTTTTCTTTTCTTTTTTTTCTTTTTTTTACCTAAGTATTTCGGACGACCGTTCGGTTCGGGGTTTGGACCTTAGACTGGGCAGCTGCCGCCAAAAATGTGGACTAGTATACCGGGCGTCGGTACGGTGGCGCCGACCTGACGGCGGGTTTCCACGGCTCGACGCGCGACATTTATGGCACAACCCCCGCCAGCGGAACGCGATTGGTCGAGATCCGGAGCCTTCCTTCTTTCCCTGACTGCGGACGACGAGCCGCGTCCGCCCGCGAAATCGTCTGCGCGCTCGCGTTTTTACGCCTACACTGCGCGGCTATTTTTTTTTCATCTTCGTCGTTCACGTTTCTTTTCTTTTTTAATCGGAGAATAATAAAATTTTTTATCGGAATCGCGAGCGCGGGTTGTTCGAGCGATAGTTGGAGTCGATTTTTAGCAATTTTTTAGCTCCGGATTTCGCGGAGGATTCGGGCCTGAGTCGGGCCGAGCTTCTTCTCGTTGCAATGTCAAGGACGGCCGCTGATTGTTCTCGTCGGCGGGTCCGTTTAAGTGCTCGCTGAAGTGAGAATGTATGGAAGTGTTGAACATGGATTTCCGTTGCATCGTATTATTGCTGGATCTATTTTTTTCTTGTAGAAATAACGCCGGCCGAAGAATCGAGGAAAGAAGAAGAAGGAAAGAGGAGGAAGAAGAATCGAAGAGCTTTAATAAAGAAATAAAATAGAATGTGGTGTGCGTTGTTTATTAACCCTTTGCACTAGGAGCGAAGAATTAACCCTTTGCTTACTTAACACGAAATTTGTTCTGACGGTATTTCCATCGTGTATGCATTTTATATACGGGGCGAGTCGCAAATTAGCAGCGCGAGCGAGTCACAATTTTTCAACCCCTTCCGATGGTCTCATCGAAGTTAATTAATTTTAATTAATGACAAGAAATTGCAATCGTTTAAAACAAATTGATCTTCGATAAAGAAAACAAGGACGCCGTTATATTTTTAAACGAGACCAGTTTTATTTTAACTTCATAGTAGGGGATGTTTTTTTTTTATTTAACCACCCGCTATAATAATGACCTTCGGATGACATTGAAGGAGAAATTGCCATGACAGCTGCAATGTTTGAAATAATATTCGGCGACGGAAAACACCGAGGCCTCGCGTGTGACCTAATCGCGTGTAAACATAAACAAATGAACGTAAACATTGCGAATGCTGACCAAAGAAAGGCTAGAAACGAAAGTAATCGAAGAAATGCAAGAGTCATTCTCGTTCTATCAGGGAGATAATTTAAGGACGCACAAGTGCTAGATCATCGTAGCTGCGAAAGAAGTCATAGTAGAAGGGGTTGAACTAAGCAGCTTGAGCTTGACGTGTCCAAGGAGGGACTCATTGTCAGAGGTCGACTTTCTCTGAATAATGACTTCGTGTCGCATTCGTTCAACCTTGGGCTGGATTCGTCTGTAACGGACTCAAGGTCGCTGTATAGTGACTGCCATTATTACTCGAACGCTCTTTAGAACGCAATAATTTTTTCAAAAATAGAATAAACGATTTGGAGATTTTTTTAGATGACAAAGGGATATATATATGTATACTATTATATTAGTAGTATATTATTATATTATATTATTATTACAATATTAGTACTATTATTATTAAACAATATTAGTATTGTATAGTATTAGTATTGTTATAGTATTAAGCAATATATTGCTACTATTGCTAATACTAATATTGCTAATATTGCTAATATTATTATAGCTATTGCTATATATATATATATATATATATATATTAATAATAGCAATTAATAATAGATAATACTAATATTGCTTAATAATAATAGTACTAATATTGCTATTGCTTATTCTAAGCAATAGCAAAATTTGGAAATGAAGCATTCTACTTATGGTTTAGTATACTAATCCCTCTAACACTGCATTTTGAAAAGTATCCGAATATTAACGGGAGTCACTTGACTCTCGCGGAAATTTTCGATGCGTGACAGAGTCGACCTTGACGCGGTCAAGGTCGCGAACGATCTATATGTTCCTCGAGATTATATATCCGCTACGGATATATGTATAACGACTGTATATAATACACCGAACAGGGTTCTGTACAATTTTTATTTGATAGAATTTAACATTATATACACGGAGGCTGCGAAATTCTAAGGAAAAGTGAAATGCTCTTTACGAAGTCAGCGATGAAATGCCAACAAATATTAAAATAGACCGTTGCCTCCACGTGTTATTTTCTTCGCATAGATAACATTTTGAAACAGCTTCGCGCGATGATGAAAAGACATTTGCATTTTGCACATTATCAAGTTAAATATGCTCTCGTGAAATGAGATATTTTTGATAATAATTGCTAGTAAATTATTAGTAATTATTGGTAATAATATATATTAAAATATATTTTATTATTATATACTATATATTATTATTATGTATTTATTAATAATGTAACTTAAATAAAATAAATATTATAATGAATTATCATTTTATTAGCGCGTTTCTTCGTCGACCCAATGAAAAAGGTCGAACTACTTAAAAAATTAACTTCGTTCGACGATTTCAAGCTGCAAATGATTGATATAACATACTCAAATCAAGCACGATGAAATAATATTAATAATATTGATAAAACAATGCGAAATAAGAGAAAAGGAACTAGAAAGAGAGAGAGAGAGAGAGAGAGAGAGAGAGAGAGAGCATAAAGAAAAGGGACGATGAAATGAGAAAAATAAAGAAGAAGAAGAAAACGAAGCTAAAGGATAATGTTCCTCTGAATACGACTACAGACTGCAGTCCTCGAGGTGGATGCAAATGAAGTCTAAGTTTACGCATCTTACCTCAATGTTATCTTTGATTTGTGATGTCTAATTCCAGGCGTCTACGAAAACACGACTGGACCAGCGGAATTCGATCTGAGACCTCCAAATTCAGTCTGCTCGATTCCGCACCTGAACCGTCACAGTCACGGTTCTTTCCAGATATTTTTCTGGTTATAGTAAGTTCTCCTTAATTGACGCTCGGATTGTGCACAAAAATGGAGAATTTGGGTATATATAGCTAGAATTATTATTACCAATATTATTGTTACTATATATATAGTAATAATAATAGTATTATTATACTATATTATACTATATATATTATAAATATTATACTATTATACTATTGTTATACTATACTATTAATACTACATTATTACTATATATATAGTAATAATAATATTACTATATAATATTATTACAGTAACAATTTAAACTATGTATACCCAAATTATATTATAGCCAGCTATGTATACCTAGCTTATATTATAATTTAAATTATTATATTATAGCTCATACACAGTTTAAATATTTATTTATTATACCGAGCGAATTTTGCTAGAATAATTCAATACTTTCGAGATCGATTTCGCGAGGCACAAAAATTTCCATTACTATTTCTGTGTTACCCGCAACATTATCAATAATATATTGGTAAGAGTATATTAAAAATTGAAAATGAAATAAGCTTATAATTAACGCCATAGTATTCAAGAATAAAAGAGCCTAGCTTTTATGAATTCAAATTGAAAATATGTTGAGTATTTTCACGTAAGTCCTCCTATACCTCGTCTGTGGATACATCCCCTGTAAATGGCTAGACTCGTCTAACAGTTTGAACGTTTCGCCGTGGATGGCGCCAACAGTCCAAAGAAAAACTGATTTCACGTAACAAGCGCATAGGGTGATATATGCATAGAATTATATTATAGCTATGTTTTTAGAGATAGAATATGTATAGATACAATATATATAAGATATAATATATTATAATATGTTTTATAATAAATTATATATAATATAATATATTTTATAATAAATTATATATAATATAATATAATATATTGCAACTTGTGAACTTCGCTGTAGAAAATAGTTTCTTCACAAACTATAGCGATTCCCATTAATATTAGGACGCTTCTTAAAACGCGATTACTTTTTTAAAACTAGATTAAACGGTCTGAATTTTTTCTAGACGATAGAAAGACTAGTATACTAGACAATGACTAAAAAATACTTTGTTACAATTTTGCCATTACTTAGAACGATGAAACAAAATAAAAGACTCTCGGTTTTTAACTTTTTTTTATCGGAGCCTATAACGAAAAATTAAAAAATGTGTTTAGTAAATCTCGGTAGAATTCTGAGCTCAAGGACACTTCAAGGTTACAGCATTGCAGGTCATTGAACTCATCGTGATACTAGCTAAAAGATCATTTTGACTTTTTATTGAAAGAGTAAATAATTAAAAAATTTTGATACTCGAAAAATCGTATACAATCAATTGTTCAGTCAGGCAATTAATTCTATTCAATTAGGCAACTAGTCGTATTCGATTAGGTCCGCATTATTTTCCGATAGCTATAGATACTTCGCAATTAGGTAATAATTGTCGCAATGTACAGAATGCGATGCTTTCTCATCGTTCACCGAAACTATTTTCGAAATTTCGTCTATAGAGGATAAACGAAGGAGGAATGACACGTGGAAACAGCCGTCTATTAATATAACATTCGCTGGCATTTCACCACTGAACTCGTACTACTTGTCTATGACATAATTTCGATTCAGCAGTTCGCGTATTTTCCTGTTTACACGTGTAATTTTCCTTTACACAACATTCCAGATTAATGTTGTCAATGTTGTTTATATAAATTATTTACACAAATTATATGTACTAATTATATAATTATTTAATCGTTAGTATTAATATTATTAATTAATATTAGTGTGAATTAATAATAAAATAAATTAATATCAGTATGAGTTAATAATAGAATTAATTAATATTACCATGAATTAATGATACAATTAATTAATATTAGTACGAATTAATACTACAATTAATTAATTATATAAATTATACGTATAAATATGTAATATAATGTTATGTGACAATGTTATCAAATGTATAATTTCGCTTGCAAACATGATGAAATCAAGTATGAAAAATATGCATTTATATAATACATATTATGCAGATCTAAGCCAATTAATATTTATACCTTTGCGATATAAAAGAATCTTCGCGCTTGTAAACAAACTGCCATTATTAGCGAGTCGATCGATCACGAGACAGTGAATCGATCGTAAACAATTAATCGTCCGAGCATTGTCTAATTAAATTCTGTCCAAATCTGGTCGCGTATGTTTTCGTTATACCTGTCAATCGTCTAAGTATAAAACCACGTGCTTGTGTGATATGCAGTTCTAATTTCATAGAAAGCATTCACACGTGATGAATCATTAACGACGCACAGACTTATTATTACTATTATTATATAATAATAATCGCACCTCTTCCGCTTCTCAAATTGTCCATTTTCGTGTCCAATCTAAGCGTCGATTAGGTCAGTTTAGGGAATAGGTCAATTAGGGAATAACAGAGAGCAACGAGCTACCTATTCCTAATTAACTAGATAATTATTAGGAAACTAAATGATTTGAGAATAATTTATTTGTCGAACAGATTATTATATAATAATAATCGCTCCTCTTTCGCGACTCAAATTGTCCATTTTCGTGTCCAATCTGAGCGTCGATTAGGTCAGTTTAGGGAGTTAGGTCAATTAGGGAATAACAGAGAGCATCGAGCTACCCATTCCTAATCAATTATATAATTATTACAAAAATAAATTATTTCAGAATAATTTATTCGTCGAGTAGATTATTATCGCTATCATTATACTCGATGTCTGGGTCTCGGTAGACCCACCGGTAGCCTCGGGAACAGCAGAACGTCTTCTCGAACAGGAAAAAGAGTAATCTTAACATAATCGAGCGGGGTAAAAGTTAGCTGCGACTGGCAAAAAGGATGGAAGAAAAGCGATCCCCTCGGTTTGGCACTCCTCGGTCATTCGCAGCGACCTCCTAGCACGCATATACCGGGTGCTCTGAATGCGACTCTATTTTGGTTGCCGCGTACCGTTCGACCCGGCGATACAGGTAGAGACGAGGCGTATTTATTTTCAATTCGGCCACGGCCAAAGAAGCGTGCAACGACGTCGACGGACCCCCATGACGTTCCTCGCGTGAACCCGCTATTAATTCCACCCTGACGCGTTAACCACCGACGGTTTAAACGCGAAGGACACCCCACGTTCTTTCTAACGTATGCGATAATACGCGCCGATTCGTATTTTTGTTAATTATTAGACTGCAAATCCTTCTTGCAAATTCTTTATGCGAACTAAAAATGTTAATTGTCTGAAAGAGACATGAAATGAAAGTGTAGGGACAGTAATCGTTCTATAATGAATACGGTAATGTCTCCCTTACTGACGCTTAGGTTGTACAGTAATGTCTCTCTAACTGACGTCCAGATTGCGCACAAATTATTCGAGCCTTGCGGTTTATTTTTATAGTTATAGATTGTTTACAATTATAAAAACGAGCCGCAAGGCTCGTGTAATCGTATCTCCTCTTCCCAAATTGTCCAATTTAGCGGACAATCCGAGCGTCAGTAAGGGAGACATTACTGTATGCTTGTCATATTAAAAAAGTATATGTCAACGTATATATTATTACATCATTTCTCAAATAATATTGCAGAATTTATTTGTATCTATGTTGATTTGCTATCATAAATATTATTTCTTATTTCGCATTACTATTTGAAAGAACGAAATAATTTGCGAGTAAATTAAGGAAAAAATCTGAATTAATTCAGTAAATCTGTTGCTGGATTTTTGCATTACTGTAAACAACAACTCCTTATTTCGATTCGTTTTGTTAGGAAATATTTCCTTATTATTTTATCGCCTCTAATATTTCTAAATGATCTTCTAATGTTCTTCTAATGAACGATTGCGAGAATCGCGACGTCGCATCGCATCGAAATGTTCTTGGTATTTCGGTATTTCGATGATAGTGTGGCGTCATGGTCGCAATCATGCCGCCGTATTTTCGTGTTCGGTGACGTAGGGATTTAAAGATCATCCGACGTCAGCGGCGTGTGTATTTAAACAGATGTATTTGCGCTGGAGCCGTGCTGCCGCGACCATTAGTCAAGCTTCAAATCCCGAACGATTCGATAAATCCACCAACAGAGCAGCGTACCATTAATTATCCGACTAGTTTCGGTCGTTTCGCTCCCGTAAAATGTAAAGGAGAACGCGGAATAATTTTTATCCTTTGACAAGCTATATATTTGAGAAAGGAAGGGAACGTCGAGCGTGCCGAACGACGAGAATTTTCTATCGCGATTTCTTTTTACTTTAAAAAACCTTTCGATAGGATCAACGAAACTCCGAACGAAGCTTCGTTCGAGCTGATTTAGTTTGAAAGCGGCCCAAGTCTGTTTTCCCAAAACTTCGAGCTAGCTATTTTAATATCTACATTTGTATGTTATATGTATATATAGTTTCATTTGAGCCGAGCCTCTAGAATGCCATAACTCTTGGAAGCACAGAAACATTTTACTACTATGTTATCGGCTTACCAATATTTTTAAATTTATTAGTTATTACTATTTATTATTTTTGTTATTAAATCATAATACTTATGTATTCGATACTAATTTATCAATTAATAATATTTATGTATTCGATACTAATTTATCAATTAATAATATTTATGTATTCAATACTAATTTATCAATTAATAATATTTATGTATACAATACTAATTTATTAATTGATAATATCTATTTATTAGTTACTAGTTTATCAATTAATAATATTTATGTATTCAATACTAATTTATTAATTGATAATATTTATTCATCAATTACTAATTTATTAACTAATAATATTTATTGATCAATTCCTAATTAATTAGTAATATCTATTTATCAATTACTATTTTAATAATTAATAATATCCAGCGATTAATTCCTAATTAATTAATGTATTAACTATTTATTTAGTTTTAGAGTAAGCGGACTTAGACTTCTATCAAAATAAACGGCTAATTTATACGAATTCACAGTTTCATACACAAGCTTCTAAAGTTCATACGCGTCGATCACATTAAAAATCGCAGACTAATTACTACGAATGATTTAACCTTATATCCGGCGATCTTTTCTCTGCACAATTTCCTTCGCTGCAACCTCGCACGAGCAATGACATTTTCGTGCCGGGATATACATACAGAAACCACCTTGTGAAAGGTCTCTCCTCAAGGCTCGAAACATCAGATATTGTCAATGCCAATTATTTGGCATCACGCTTGTCACAATTTCGATATGACACTGTGTTCAGTTATGCGTTATTGTCTCTTATGCCAATGGTTGCACGGCGCTCCCCCACCGCTTCTACCTGTTCGAAACGCGTTCGCTTTCGTCAGATATGCAGGGTATCCCAAAAATGTTCCCGAAGTAATTTGAAGTGAGTTTGTCCTTGGCGAAAATGCAATTGGCGACGTCGTTTGCAAGTTATTAACGAAAAAGAGTGACCAATGAAAGGTGAGACATGCTGGCGCAAGGCGCCGAGAGGAACCGGGCTTCGCGCCCTCATTGGCTCGGCCGCCAAGCGTTGGGCGAGCTCGCCTCTCATTGGTCAACTGTTTTTCGTCAATAACTCGTAAACAAAGACTCGGAGAAAATTTTCGCAAAGGAAAAAGTTGCTTAGAATGACCTCAGCTACCCCACACTTCCGTATCGCGAGACATTTTTGCCATTTCCCAAAGGAAGAAGTTACTTAGAATGAGCTCAGCTACCCCGCATTTCCGTATCGCGAGACATTTTTGCATTTTCGCAAAGGAAAAAGTTATTTAGAATGACAATCTCTCTCGCGGAGAAATGCGCCGCGTGGTGCAGGCCGCGTTGCACAACGCCCGAAGATTTCCTGTTGGCCTGCTAACAGCGCACGCGGTGCTTTTGGATGCGCGAGAGCAACGTTATTCGCAAAAGTTATTTTCGCGTAGCCGTGTTTCCGCAATCGTTAAAAGACTAAATATGACGGAGCCCGTAGCTTTCGACTTCGAATTTCTTTCGTCCGACGGCCGGAGGAGCATATTGTGTGTGTGTGTGTGTGTCGTTCGAGGCAATTACAGCTGTTCCTCGTGGTAACACGAGAACCCGTTTACCTTAATAATTCCGGGGGGGATTCGGTTCTCCATCGCGTGACCGAAAATCCTCTTCAACCGCGGTGCTGGCAGCCTTGAAATGGAAATTTCGAATTTACGATTTCCAATTCAACGGACTTTACGGACTTGTTATAGCAATTATATACTACGGCACGGTTAAAATAATAGTTTAATAATTTAATATTTTGCGTGATTCTTCGTGTAATTTGTTACTTCGCGACGAGGACACACCCGTGAACGTACCGGCATCCTAATTCTCAGCGCTTGACCTAATTCCCAGCTCATCGTTTCAGGCCTGTTTCAAATTTAGACGTCTTCGTTTCGCATCACCCACACCTTCAACGTTGCCTATGGTCTACAGGGTGGAGCTTTTTCGACTGATCGTTTGCAATGTTTGTCGCACGACCATAATTCACTCGATGTTACCATTTTTTTGGCGTTTCTATTTCATTTTCATCTTTTCTCCCTTTTTTTTCTTTGTATTTCTATTATATTATATTATATTATATAATAACTATAATAATAATACTAATAATATTACATTGTATTATATTATGTTATATTATAGTGTCTAATATTACATTGTATTATGTTATATTAAATTACAGTGTTTAATATTACATTCTATTATATTATGTTATATTACAGTGTCTAATATTACATTGTATTATATTATATTATATTGGAGTGTATAATATTACATTGTATTATATGATATTATATATATAATATAATATAATATATTATAAAATATAAATATAAAAGAAAAACCGTGGTTTGTTTTGAAATTGGATACAACCGTTCAGTGACGAAATATCGTTGGCATCTATTTGTTAAAATTATTCTACACGCGAAGGTTGCCGAGAAGTTCCACCCAAACTTAACAACCTTTCTTAGCAATTGTTTAAAATTGCATATAAAATTGTAGGATGCTCACAGCTCTTTATGGTCTTCTTTTTACTCTTCTCAAAGTCTGAATTATTATAAATTTGATGCTATTTGTATATGTGCATTAAGAAGTGATTACAATTTTAAATCTAATTAACTCTAATTATTCTGATTAATCTAGCGATATTAAAATTCTCTTTATTCCGATAAAATTATTCCGGTTTAACTTCTTCTCCTATATTTTGTCCATTTATATTTTTATATTTTTTATATATAAGAATATAAAATATATTTATTATATTAATATAAATATGAATATATTTATATTATTTTCATATTTTTTTCCACGGGTGTCGTCTTACGCATTAAAGAATAGACGACCATTATTCAACCATTTCTCGTTATTTTATAGGCGTGTGAAAGGGTTCAAACAAAATAAAATGTAAAAAAATGTAAAACCTGAACAAAGTATAAATATATTTCGTCATCGATTGAACAATAAATGTGAGAATCGATGCAATCGGTTTCTCGGAAGCGCCGAAATCCGAGATCCGATTTCTCCTGAAGTCGATTTCTGCACAAAAACCGTAACACCGCCGGTATTGCGAAGGACGGAGGACACGTTTCCCCTGAAAATAACCACGATGACGTTCGCTAAAACGTCTTGTCGAAGATCAAGGCGTGGCGAAGTTAAAAATCGCCGCTGTAGGGTGGCGACGCGTGGGTGCCTGCCGCTGAATTGCGAAAGCCGATGAATGAGACAGTTAGTTAAAATTGTACCGATGACGAAGAAGTTCGCGCCGCGGACCGACGCTACCGCGTCGCGACTGCAGCGAAAACAAACAGCGTAACGATTGCATTACGGCCGCCGGGTTCTAATTTCGTGATTATAAACCTGGATGGCTAAATAACATCCGAACGGAGAATTCCAAATCCGATGATCTAACAAGGTTCTACGCGATTTCGTAATACCTACTGACTCAAAGGGTTAAAAAGTCTTTTTCAAAATATCTTTTTCTAAACGATTTGCCAGAAAAATCGAAAGGGAAGATATTTTTTCGCCGACATCGATAATTCTCTGATGTTTGAACGGATCTTCCGAGGACTATTATAACTATTATATTATATTTTATTGTATTACATTGTATTATATGATATTATATTACTTTGTATTATATGATATTATATTACATTGTATTATATGATATTATATTACTTTGTATTATATGATATTATATTACATTGTATTATATGATATTAAATTACATTGTACAATATTATATTGTATTATATTGTATTGTATCATATTATATTATATTACACTATATAATATATTACATTGTATTATATTATATTATATTACACTATATAATATATTACATTGTATTATATTATATTATATTACATTGCATTATATTGCACTGTATAATATTACATTGTATTATATTATATTAAAGTACAATGTTTAATATTACATTGTGTATTATATTGTATTATATTATATTATATTACAATACAATTCCATTACAATTACAATATCTATTAGTGTATATATATAACTTAGTACACTATTATACATTACAGTAAAACAGCAATATGTATTTAACAATAACAATACGTATTAGCTTTCAATAAAAATCCCTCCCCACCGTTTTAACAGGGATGGACGACTGCTCCATTTCACCCCCCGTATCCTTAAACAAGAAAACGAGATCTGCTTGCGTAAAAAGTCGCAGGAAAATCAGTGCAACCGAGGCCCCGCTCTCTCTCTCTCTCTCTCTCTCTCTCTCTCTTCTCGTTAGCGTGCCTTCGCTAATCACGACGCGCAGGGCACAGTCTGCAGAGTGTTCGTTTCTCGGAGAAACAGAAACGTTCCGTGGATCGTTGAAATGTGTGAAAATCAATATAAGGCGGACCGTTCGCCCCGTAAAGCTCGCCCGGAGGACGCTGATCCCTGGCTAAATTGAAACTTATGAGTTTTCCAACCGGCGAGCCCTCGGGTTCCTCTTCTTACTTCGGTCCGCCATTCTTCTTCGCCGTTAAGGAGAACCTCGTCTCCTTGGTAACTGATACACCTTATTAGCTGCTCTCCTCACCTTACGAGCCTCAGGAGGATCATGCGCTCACCGGTCTCTGCTCACCGGTCCTCAGTTCTTTGCGCAGTAACGCCGCCACGTCTTTCTCACCAACGCACGGTGGTGTGTGTCCCGGCAACGCACTCCCCTTGCTACCTACCCATGGTTCACGCAATCAGTCCTTGAGAATTCTCACCTTTTTTCGCGAGCTTGCAACGTTCCCAATTTCTTGCTTTAACACAACTGGCTGATAACTTCGAGTGGAGGGGGAGAATTATCTTTAAAGAGTCCAGTCGGAAAAATATGTAAAATGGTTGCAGGCGCTACTTGAAATCGATTATATTAATATTACATTGTATTGTATTATATTATATTACACTGTATAATATTACATTGTATTATATTATATTATATTATATTATATTATATTATATTATATTATATTATATTATATTATATTATATTATATTATATTATATTATATTATATTATATTATATTATATTATATTATATTATATTACAGTACACTGTATAATATTACATTGTATTATATTATATTATAGTACACTACATAATATTACATTGTATTATATTGTGTTATAGTGCACTGTATAATATTATATTATATTACACTGTATAATATATTGCATATATTATATATATCTATAATATTATTATACTCTATTATATTAAATTTTATATATAAAAATCGACGTCTCGGGTGCAAACGAGAACTGCCCCGTACAAAGGGTGGCGCATTCAAAGATATTTAAGCGATTTGGGTGGGCTAGCGTGGGGTCGCAGCGCTCATTCATGAAAATTTCGTGACCGCAGGCCATTCTGCGGCGCTGTCGGGCCTCCCATAGGCCCACGGCCGCCGACAATGCCCCGCGTGAACGGACAATGCACGAAAAATACAAATATTTTGGGTAGACACGATTTCACGCGACAGTGCACCCCCCCCCCCCTTTACGAGTCGCGACACGAGAATCGTTTCTATTTGCAGCTGAAAAAACGTATTCCTAGGAAGATCTTGTTCCTCTCCGCGTCCTCGATAATCGTAGGATTACACGCTAGGTATCACTTCAGGATTCTGCGACCGAATAGAGGGAGTTACGTTTTTTATTTGGCACTCGATAAGGAAATTCAAAGCAGGAGATGCTCGCTTGCGAAGTTGATTAACTCTGTGAAACTAGAAAAACTAGAAAATGGAGAATTGCGGTGAAATAATTATACATTGTCTTTATAACATTTCCTATAAAATAAAAATTCAAATGAACGTTGTATAATGCGTAAATAATAGAATAAATAGCCTCGGTGCAATTGTGCACCAGGAAATGAATTATATATTGCTCAGCGACCAAAAAGAGTTTTGTGGTTCACAATAGTGTTAAGCCGTGTTATTTGGGAAATTTAATAATAAATAAAAACATTATTCGGTTATGACTGAACCGAGTGCCTGGACATTTATATTTTAAGAAATATTTTAAAAAGTGGAGTTAATCGATTTGGCGTCTGCGAACGGCTCATACATTTCGCGTAATTTCTGCAAAATAAAAATCACCTATCGTCGATTAGATTATGCAATTACATTAGCAGCGGCGCACCGATGTTCCTTAGGAGGCGCGTTCTCCAACCAGCTGGTCGTCGCAAGTCATAAAACAGAATTTGTCAGCGCGCCCTTAGGCGTCCACCTTTCCAGCAGCGTCGTTGACTTTAGGGCCACAACCGAGATTTCGGAAATTTCACGCCCATTACCATTGTCAATGGGCAGATGCTGCATGACAACGGGCCGCGCACCTTTCGCGGCATTCTTCTAAGTCGACCTTAATATGTCTGACATATTTCGAACGAAGGTGTCGCCTTCGAGATTCGCCTCTGTCCATTCAATCCCCATATGATCTATTGGATCTTTCGGAATATTCTTCGCGGAGGCAATCGAAGCTTTTAGGGGGGGGGGAGGGATTAGTTTCCAGCGGGCTCCTGTTGTCGCGTCATTTTCAGTTTAATGCGGCGCCCAGGGGGATGCAGGTGTATTATATATAATAATATAAATATATAAGTAATATTATAATATATAATAATATAAAGATATTAAATAATATAATAATATACAATAATATAAAGATATTAAATAATATAATAATATATAGAATTTGCATATAATTAGTACATTGTAACTTTGAATTCGCTTACTAATTTTTCAGTAGACCGCAGATTTTATGCATTAATGACAAAACTGAGTAGAAAGTTGCAATTTAAATTATTATTAAAATTAAATTTAAATTATAATAGTATTAGTATAATAATATTACTTTGAATCTACTAAGATCGTTTAAAACCGAAGGAACTTGCTATATAAAATTTTAATTAATCCTAATTCCGGTTTCCGTTTCGTGTTCCATCGACTATATACATATAACGCTATATATACCATATCTATATTATACTATATAGTCTATATACTTATACTATTGTATATATATATTATATATTATATGTTATATATTGTATAACGCTTTTGTTACCGATTCCATCGGATTCGAACGCGAATGCGTTGGTGTACACACGTCGAATCCGCGAGTTTCTGCCCCTATTTTTTCGAGATTCTTTAATTGAGATTTACGTATCGCGTTCGCTCGATGTTTTAAACAGCGCGCGGCGGCGCGGCGACGTCACGATCCGTAATCGACAGCGGTCGATTTAAAAAAGCCTCGTTAACCACCCATTGTCCCTTGGGGCTTTTCGCCGCCGGCGGAACGGCCGCGCGCCGTTTTTATCGAGCATTTAATTAAACGTCATCAATCTTTATTAGCCGGCGCGGCTTCATATCGACAGCAGTGATTCCAAACGACGTTAACCAGAACCCCATGGAACCCCCGTCGCAGCCATGAATACGTTTATGGGCTCGGAGGGTGAACCCCTGCCGAGCCTACGAAACTTGCTAAGACAATATCCGTTCTTCTCGTTGGTAGCACGCGCCCTCTATACACGTCCCCCCTTCCCCCTCCCCTCTGGGGATTATCCTGTCCAGCGTAGTCGTTGTCTACATTATTTGATGACATTATTCCAGCACCGAATCTAACTCGAAACGATCCACTCTCCGACTTTTCACTTACGCTCGCCTCGATATTTACGTTGACACCTTCGATCCTTCCGCGTTCTTACATACAAGGTGTCCCAAAATGATGGTATTTCTGAGGAGTGAGGGATTCCTCAGGTCATTTGAAGCAACTTTTTCCTTTGAAAAAATGCGATCCGTGGCTTCGTTTACGAGTTATTCACGAAAAACGGCGGCCAATGAGAGGCGAGCGCGGCTGGCGCGTGACGGCCGAGCCAATGAGCGGAACCGAGATCCGTGCGCTCAGCGGCCGCGCGCAGGTCAAGCTCGCCTTCTATTGGTCACCGTTTTTCGTGAATAACTCGTAAACGAAGCCTCGAAGAAAATTTTCGCAAAGGAAAAAGTTGCTTCAAATAATCTCGGAAATCTCAATTTCCAAATTGCGAGACATTTTTGGGAAAACGTGTATATTATCGCGCTTGAAGTAGTAACAAAACTCGCGTTTCGCTTGTTGGTTATTTACGATGCCGAACAATCTTACGACACACACGGAAAATTATACGATTATAGTTTTCTAATTGTCGAAGTTGCTTCTGCAACATTAGAGTGATAAGTTTCTTGCTAACGCCAGGAAACACTTTTCTACTACAGTAAGTTCTCCCTAATTCGCGCTCAGAATACAAAAATGGAACAAAATATTCGTTATGATAATTACAATAAATTATAATAAATGTTAATAAATTAGAGAGAATTACGGAGAATTTATCGTAATTCGGTGAACATTTTCGCGAACAGATTCCGACCGTCAACGACGTATTTCCCCCGATTCCTTTCGACCCTAATTTCGTGTCTCGTTTACCCTCAATTTCGGTGTCTTCCTCGCCTCCTATTATTTCGAATGACAGTGGCAATCTGCAATGACTATATCCATGCTAATTGACAGGATCGGACTCTGAATCCGTCCAATAGAGTCATGGCTCAGACGCAGCTAGAAAGCTCCACTCCTTTATTTACCCTTTTGATCGATCCGGTGCCGCCAATTGTTTCTTGTTTTTCCCCAAATAATTTATCTTAAAATAAGCTTAAACGTTGGAGAATTGTTTTTACACAGTGTATTAGAATGTTCAATTTTCTCTTCGATGCTTCTGCAAATTTTCATTCGGTCGAAAACTCGCGCAGCGGCCGAGCCAATCAGCGGAACTGGGCGTCGCCCGCTCGTCGACTGGACCGCCTCTCGCCCGGCCGAGCACGCCCTCCGATTGGTCGCCGTTTTTCGTTAATAACTCGCGAACGAAGCCTCGGATCGCATTTTCGCTGAGGAAAAAGTTGTTCCAAATAACCTCAGGAATCCGTAGAACGTTCTCGGATATACAGGGCGTCCCAAAAATATCTCACTGCAAACGAAAAAGTCCCCACTGTGCCTCCTTGACATAACCTCCCTTTATCGGTTAGATTTTCGCGAGATAGGTCCACTTTTGGTTTGTCGACCGTATTTTTGCGTCTGCTCGAGCGCGATTTGCTTATCCATCCGGCGCCCTCGACACGGCAAACGTTAAGGACGTCAGAAGCGTGAACAGGGCGGGACACGGAAACCGACGCGTTAGCCAATAAAGATTCGAATCCCGTGTTACACGCTTTGAATTACGCTCGTACGCTCGCCGCACGGCCGCCGTTCCCGCATTCATATGCTAATGACGATCGTCCGACATCAGACCGCCGAGTCTAATATCAACTAACGTAATCCAGGCTCAAGGCTTCTAAGCCCCGACATATAGTAGTTCGGTCTTTCTCTTTCTCCCTTTCTGGGTGGTGGCTGCTGCGCCCGGGGTCTCGCCTATATGACAAGTATATTACTCCCCGCGTTTATATCAATTAGCCGCTGACGTTTCGGGGGTGTGCTAGCACGGCGAGCACTACCGCTGAAAGGGTGGCCGAAGAGGGTGCATCGGCGAACACACCTACGTCGTGGCTACCCTTTTTTCTCGGCACCCCATCTTGAATTGATGCTGAACAAAAAACGAAACGATTCCATAAGGAAACGTTGATCGTTCGCCGATAACTGTTTCACGTTCGCATTCTCTTTCGACTTTGAACTTTCACCCCTGGAGGGGTGAAATATGGTATTCAGTGTTTTTTTTCGAGTTGATTGCCCGAGAATTGGTCTAGAGTGCATCGGATCTTTGTGCAGAATAATAATATTGTTCAAGCTAAATTGCAACGAGGTGGAGGTAGATCGTAGTTTATTTAGAATATTTAAGTGATTAAAGTATTTAATTGGAGGATATTAAAGAGTATCGAGAAGAATTTCAGAAAGGAATATTTCTGCATTAGAAGTGGATTTCGTTTGTATGTATAATGTCATATATCATCCCTTGTGAGCTTTATTCGTTCCCCTATTCTTTAGGTAAGGTTTTTTGAAAAAATAAAACGTCTTTTATGTTATATTTAATATTATACAATGTATCATTTATCATATATTATATGTATTATTATATATTTATTATTATTATTCGATTACAACACGGTTGACAATCGGTATTACAATAAAAACGAGCCGCAAGGCTCGTCCATTTCTGCGCGCAATCTGAGCGCGTATTAGGAAGAAATTACTATAAGAGGGTGCGCGGTCCCAGCATTCACCCTTCCCATCCTATTTTAAACAGAGATTTTAGAACCGAGTTTTCACCGCGATCCGCTCAACGATTCGATCTTAATTTTCGCAAGCACGAACAAATCATGCAGCCGATCGACTGACAAATCGACGACAACCGGTTTTATGTTTTCATTTGGAAAAGTGCACCACCGTTTCACCCCCCTAAAAACGTATTACGCTTTATTGGCGCGTATCCCCCGTCGGGGTTTTGACTTGTCCAGGATTGACCGAACAAATCTACCAGAACATCGCGTCATGAACCCTTCGACATTAGAAAATAACGATATTTCGCGAAACGAACGATTTCGGCGTCGACGTCGTTCGCGTATAATATAATATATGTATATAATATAATATAATATAATATAATATAATATAATATAATATAATATAATATAATATAATATAATATAATATAATATAATATAATATAATATAATATATAATATAATATAATTATATTATACTTAATACATAACATAATTATATCATAATTAATATATAATATTAAATACAATTATTTACATAATTATATCTAATTTTCTGACACCCTGTACTCTTTACTTCGACATTTTGTTAGCTCTGCGAAGCCAGAACCGATTTGTTCCTTCCGATTAAAAAGGCGTAGCCCAAGATGGCGCCGAAATCGACGCGAGATCATGCGAAGCTGTACACGTGGGCGAAAGTTTCGAGGGCCTTCGAGGAATCTCGTCCGAGTTCCCGAAAAACGAAAGAGGAAGAAGAGCAATCGCTTCCGGGCGAACGAACCCCGTCGCGATCATTTTCGGGAAGGAATCGGGACTATGTACTTAGGACGATGCTCCTCGTCCGTTCCCCCTCACGTCCCCCTCGCCGGCGCGTTTCGAATCGGCGGGGCGAAAAGTCGGACGGACGATAAATCAAAAAATTGTCCCGCCAGCTGGTGAGTGCCGGTGAACTCGGTTGCGTGTCGCCGGCATTGTTGCCGTCCGCGGTCGTTTAAATCCATTTAAGGGCTGCGCAATCGTGACGCCGGAGGGCACCCGAGGGAGGGCACAAAGGGGAGGCGGGCTCCTCTCGGCACTGATTTTTCGGTTTCCGTCGCCGGAAAAACGGCGACTCCCCTCCGCCCCGCTACGAGCAGCCCGACAAGGCGTGTCCCGTGTTTCCGTCACCTTCGTCGATCTTCTCGTTCACGCGGATCCTGCTTTTTCCAACACGCACCCCTCCGTCGTCGTACTTCTCGCTCCTCTCCTTTGTGAAAGGAGATCGATGGTCGACCATTCATGAAATTTGTCTGTTGCGTTGTCTGTCACGTGTGCGTTAAGAACGTATACCAGGCTAGTTTAGCTTCTGGGGAAGCTGCGGCAGAAGTGCCCGCTTCTTTTTTTAGGGCGAAGTTGGATAACTTCCGCTCTGCTCTTGAGAAAGAACGAAGCGCGTTGTTTTCTTTTTTTAGTCATATCGAAAGTAATTTCATATGAAAAAAAGCGATGATATTTATGGAGAAATGATTGATTTATCGTGGATTTTTGGTTGATCAATCTTTGATATATATAATAAAAAAAATATAAGTTCTTCCTAAAAAGGGAGAGGAAGGGGCGATTATTCGATTATTATTATATATAATAAAAACAATAATAATAATCGAATAATCGCTCCTTCCTCTCCCTTTTTAGAGAGAAATTATCGCACTGCCAGCTCTCGATTTGCAACGCGCGCGCCGATTAAAATATTTCTATCATTTCGTAATTTGATCGCGGACAGCGGCCATCTTGTTCCTTCTTGTTTCCTCGGTCCACCGTCTCTAGGTTAAATTCACAATTCAGTGAAAATATCGCATTCTACTTAGCAGAATTTCCAGCATCGACAACGATGTCAATCGATCCGCGTATAACCGACAATGCCGAAATTTTCCGCGTTTAAACGGCATTTCCTACGGAATCGCGCCGCTTTTCAGCTTTGCCCCCTAAACTTCTGACAATACTGCACACGGCATACCACCCCGTGACAATGGGGAAACATCCGGCCAATTGTCGCGCCCACCGTGGACCATCCCCTAAGCGTGTAATTGTGGCCACGTTAGGCTCTTCGCTTTCCGGCCGTGCACCAATGACGTTCGCGCCTTTTTTTTCTCTCTCTCTCCTTGATAAAAGGATGTCGAATTTGACCTGGTACCCGAATTCTGCGGGATTCTTCGTTGAAAACATTTGTATCGTTGAAAAAAAACCGTGTCTCTCCGCGTCCCTCTTTCTTGTAACAGACTTTCCAACCCCCTTTCGTTATCGATTCTCTCGCGTAGGCATGGATATTATGCAATAATAAATATAATAAAATTTTATATGTATTATATAGATTATTATATTGTTATAAATAATAATAATTATTGTATAATAATTATTATACAATAATAGTACAATATATTATACAATAATAATAGTATTGCTTAATAATTATTATACAATAATAGTACATTATATTATACAATAATAATAGTATTGCATAACTATTATTATACAATAATAGTACAATATATTATACAATAATAATAGTATTGCTTAATAATTATTAAACAATAATAATAGTATTGCATAATAATTATTACACAATAATTATTATACAATAATAGTAATGTATTATTATATTATTATTATATATATTATTATACATCACTAGAAAGTTATTAGAATATTATTAGAATAGATTTAGAATATCATTAGACTATTATGAGAAATAAATAAACTATTAAAAACAACAAAATGCATCTAAAAAGCTATAAATACAAAAATTCGTCGACGTTTCGCGTGGCCGGCTAAATGGCAAATCACTATTAATTCTTACTAGAAATTTACATCTTGATAACATTTTAGAAATTCCAATTATACAGACTCGCCTTGATTTAATCAATGAAATTTATTCGCGACGGTTTGAAGCGTCGGTTCGATTTACCGAAAATCAATGAATATCGGAGCGATAATTTAAGGCCGTCCCGATTAGTCCAGAACGCCGGTAAAAAAAAACTCGAAGCTCGCCTTAAGAGAGGAAATGACGGTTTGCACCGCCGCCGTCGATTTTCGAGACAATGGATGGGAATATAGGACGAACTTCCATGTTGGCTATTACGTCGCATCCGGTTACACAAACTAGCACTTTACCGGCATAACGCTGACACGGTGTGTTTAGATCGCATCTTCCTCTATGAAAGAACCTCACCCCCGGCGCGATGATCACGATCCAAATATAATTAGCGCGATACTGTTTCGTTAAATATCGTCTGCGATCGTTCTCGCGCGGTCGAGTTTATAGTTCGTTTAACCTTAACAGTACAGTTTATTTATATGCTGATATTGACTGAGCTGAATTTGCGGTTGAAAGGAACAACGATAATTCAGATAATTTATTTGGGTTATTTATATGATAAACTTGCACGTTGAGAAGGTTAACTGTCTACGTTAAATCGACTAATTATAATAGATATAAATAGTCGATTTAATATAGATAGTTAATCTTTGTATAATATAATGTTTATTTATATGATAAACTTCCACGTTGAGAAGATTAACTAGTTATATTAAAACGACTATTTATATTTATTATAATTAGTCGAAGAATTAGCGAAATAGCCTAATGTTCAGACCTAATTCTTCGACTAATTGTAATAAATACAAAGAGAATCGAAATCGATGTAAAATGAATTCAGATAAATTCTGGAAATTGATTCGAAAATTTGGGAATGCGCGTGCAAGAAATAAAAAGAAATTAAATCGACTATTTATATATATTATAATTAGTCGAAGAATCAGGTCGCCTAATGTTCAGACCTAATTCTCCGACTAATTGTGATAAATACAAAGAGAATCGAAATCGGTGGAGAATCAAAATGAATTCAGATAAATTCTAAAAATTGGTTCAAAAATTTAAGAACGCGCGTGCAAGAAACAAAATCTCGTCTCGTTTTGTTCCATTTAATTTTGATGTAATTAAAACGACGCAGAGAGAAATGTATACACGAGAAATCTAATACTAAACGGAGAAACTGCATCGAGAGAAAAATGCCGTTCGCATTTGTTCTAACAATCACCTAAAAACACCGGCACACGATTTCTGATCGCGGCAGACATTAAAGTGTAACAGGTGTATTTTGTCGAGTGAATGCAACCCCCTGTTGCAGCTAATTAGCGGTTAAGGAGCTGCTTTCATCGAGTCTGAGACCGTTCAAGATCTTATTCGGAAGCCGACGGTGAAAGCTTCCGACGAACGTTGGACAGACTTTGGAGAGCAAAATCAATTTCCCGAAGGAATAACAATAAACTGAAGAACATTTCCATTTATTTATCGAGTAGTTCGATGCCGAATTAATTATTGTTCGCCGTCCTAAGCAATTCGAATCTGTTCGTTAAGCTTCCAAATAAATCAAGCGACGACGAGCGAGCGTCGCTGTTCAAACATTCGATCGAAAGACGCTTTTATTTCAATAATATTGTTTCAATAATACTGAAATAATATTAATTACTGTAGTATTACTTCATTACTTTCGACGAGTATACTCGTCGTGCTTAAAAAATGACGGACATTGTCCATTTAAATTGCGATTTTCGCGAGAAGAAAAAGTATATTCTGAAATTTCAAACGTATTCTCGAAATAAAAATGTTTACAACCGCTTAAATATCAATGTAAACATTCTAAATCACAGCGACAGCTTCTCAAAGCGCACTCGCAAACTGCAAAATATTTAGGAAATATTTTATCGCTCGATACGCTCGCGGCGAAAATCACGCTTGCGATTTTCATCGTACCGATTTTCATCGTCTCGTTGCAATAATGCTTATTGCCGATGAGTAATCACGGCTGTGAAATCGTAGCAAGAAAATCACGGTATCGAGTCGCGGTTAACGAGAAAATCGGGCTGCGACAGCAAGCGAGGCTGTTAACGATATCGCGGTTGGATCGAAGCCAGCCGATGTGGCCGCCATAAAAATATATCACGACGGAGTTTAGTGGAAACCCTTTATCGTTTCTTCTCTCTATCGCGGGGACCGTTCTCTTCCTTTTCCGTTTCTTGCTCGTTTCAATTTTCGACCACGTGATCACGCCGCGTGACTCGCCCCATTCTCGCGCACTGTCGCTTTAGATTTCCCGTTGTCGCGCAAAGAACAAGTTTGTCTTGAGGAGCTTATGAACATATTACACGCACGCCGCCTATTTTCGAATTATAGATTTCGGAATGGAATGGAACGCGTCGATCCCTTAGTTGCTGGCTAAAAATAAGGAGGCATCGCGAGTTAACGATTTTTTTCATTTTTGTTCATGATTCTTGAGAAAGAGGAAATCCGGGTGAGAAAGATTATTCTTCTTTCGCGTGGAATACAAATGTATGAATGAAAATATAGGTTATAATGTAGAAAAAGGAACAAAGTTGCCCTTCGAATTGCTTTCAATATGATCGAAAAATAAGATATAGATATATTTTCTAATAGATAAGATAGATTTATTTTCTAATTCTGTCCTGATAATATTCTAATAATTTTCTAATTCCATTCTAATAATATTCTAATAAATTTCTAATTCTATTCTAATAATATTCTAATAATTTTCTAATTCCATTCTAATAATATTCTAATATATTTCTAATTCTATTCTATCAATATTCTAATAATTTTCTATCTACTAAGATAGATGTATTTTCTAATTCTATCCTAATAATATTCTAATAATTTTCCAATTCTATTCTAATAATATTCTAATTCTATCCTAACAATATTCCAATAATTATCCAATCCAATTCTACCAATATTCCAATAACTCCCTAATTCTCTCCCAACAATATTCTACTTCTAATTCAAATAACAGCAAATTAACGTTCTAAATCGATCGATCGAGGAGTCGATAAAGCTCGTACGATATTTCTATCGCTGCCTGGACAGGAAGTCCTCGTCGCATCGTCGATTACCACGAGTCTTCGGGCCCCAGCCTCTTCCCCCCCCCCCTCGTGCCCTTTCCGTTTCATTTTTTCCCGGCTGGAACGCGGCGAAAGGAAGAGGGGGGAGGGGGGTGGGCTCTGCCGGGTCGCAGTCGCGCTATCGACCACTGTCGCGAAAGCCACGCCTTTGCCCAGGTGAGCAGTCAGGGGTTGTTTCCACCCCTCGGACGCACGCGGCGCACACACGGAACGCGGAACGAACGTGAAACACGTTCGCGCGTCGTCGGCTCGAGAGAAACGGACGAGGAGGACCTGCGACTTACGAGACGAATTCTTCGCGAGATATTCGCGCGAACGAACTCGAAACAACAATTTTAACTCCCGCGAGTTTATACGTTCGTTACGAACGAACGAACAAAGCGCCCGGAATTCGCCGGCCCGAAGACTCCGCGGCGTATTGATCGCGGGTCTTCTGGTCTATCGAAACAATTTCTCGTAAGAGCAGCACCCGCTGCACTCGGCTGCGACGCCGACGTTTCATCGCGGTCCAATGACCATTGTCTTCGCAACGGCGGCTCGTGCCAGTCGACCTTAAACGCGATCCACGATTTTTTTCAAATGGACAAAACTGTTCAGCCAAGAATTTGTTTCACAGAGAATGCATGTTCTTGGGTGAGGCGAACCTTCTCGACATGGGATACAAATTTTATTGTATTGTATAATTGTATAATTGTATTATAATTTTATTATAATTTTATTATAATATTATCATTTGTATTTTATCTCCGTATTTTCTGTTGTCTTTATTTATTTTGCGTTTTTAACTTGCCCCGATTTTCAGCGACCCTGTGCTAACGAGTCGACAAAAATGCGACTTTATTTATTTGTTTATTTATATTTATCTGTATTTAAAATCGTCGGCGGGACGCTGGTTTAAGGACACTTGTTTTGCTAAAATTATAGGCACAGAAATTTCGTCTTTCCCTTAATTCTTGTTTATCGCAGTTTGGACAGAAGCTTCTTATTTTGCGCAAAGATCCAGGCATTTATATAAAAATATGCATAAACAGCTAGATTTGTGCAAAAAACACAATTCTCGAATTTCGCGACACTATAATGCTCCGTCGCATGCGCGAATGTTAGGACAAAAAATTGCTCGAGAAATTGGCAGTTTTTACAATGTTTGAACGCTTGTAACTTGACTCTGCGTTAATCGTTACAGGTTGTACAGTAATATCTCCCTAACTGGCGCACAGATTGTGCAGAAAAATGGACAATTTGAAAAGAAAAAATACGATTATTCGAGCCTCGTTGCTCGTTTTTTTTATACCTGTTGACAATTCGTACCTATAAAAACGATCCCCGAGGAGCTCGAACAATCGTATCTGCTCTTCCCACATTGTTCATTTTCATGCACAATCTGAGCGTCGGTTAGAGAAGACATTACCGTAATTTGTATCTCTGTTCATGCGCGACCAGATGCGGACAGGAATTAGTCCCGAAGGATGCCATAAACGGTTGTTAATAGGCGTGTATCAGGAACGGCGCGTGATTTAAGGCCCTGCAGCGATCACGATTAAAGGGCCGTGTCGAGGAATACACGGCCGGGGCCACACCGGTCCGAACACCCTAATTTCGCGGCTCCGCATTAACCGACCCTCCCACGCCCTGCCGAGGTTATTTGGCCCCGCGACAATGGGACGAGCACGCGCTCGAACCATTAACCGATGGTTACGCTGATACGCGCGTGGCACGGGGTGACGAAACTGTTTCGGGACTCGTCGGGAACGACACCGTTTCAACGTATTATTTCACCGTCGCGCGATCTTATCGCTTTCCTGTGACTACTGTTGCCTGACTGCCTGACTGACTGACTGCTCCCCCCTCCCCTCTAACCCTTTTCTTTTAAAGCTAATAGACACTTGAGATTCCGACGATGTCGTCCCTGTTATTGCTTAATACGTATCGGCGGCGTGGGAATTAAACGCGATCGAATTAGAACGGCTCGCGTTCTCAGCGATAAGACAAACTTACCTCGAGAAACGTCGAGGAACGTGTTACACGAAAATTACATTCTTGGGTGAGGCGAAGCTTCTCGATTATGGGGTACAAATTTTATAATTGTATAATTTTAGGATAATTGTGTAATTTGTATTTCATCTCTGTATTTTCTATTCTGTAAAATATCGGCCGCCCCGGGGGAAAAGACGCGCGAAAATTAGGTACTACAGTAATGTCTCCCTAATTGACGCCCAGATTGCGCACGAAAATGGACAATTTGGGAAGAGGAGATACGATTGTTCGAGCCTTGCGGTTTATTTTTATAGTTATAAATTGTCCACAATTATAAAAACGAGCTTGAATAATCGTATCTCCTCTCCCCAAATTGTCCAATTTAGTGGACAATCCGAACGCGCGTCAGTAAGGGAGACATTACTGTATTCCAGCGAGCAGTTTCCGTTTCTATGGAGATCTGCCGTTTACGCGCCGAGTGTCCGTGTTTAACAGGCTTATTCACGGAACACCGAGCGACCCATTGTATCTCAATTCGAGTAAACGTCGGCTTACGGGCCGACGGGAAACAGTGTTCACCCAGGCGCCCCTGGATCCCCGTGAACGAGAGAATATTCGGACGAAATTGAGCGGGAAATCAATGCACGCGTTAACGCGCCGGCTGAATGCCGGTGTTTTCACGAATTTCCATTTCGGCGGAGGCGTCGAAATCCGTTCGGGATAATCTCGGCTGTGTGCCTCGCGATTGGCCTTCTTTAAAAAAAGAAAAAAGAACTCTCCACCGCCGCCGTCGAATCGTTGACCCGAACGCGGATCAGGCCCGCATACTAATCTCGGCGAATTGGTGAATCGAGAGAATCGCATGAAAATTGACCGACAAAAATTGAATAACAAAATTGGAACGTGATAACAAACTTGATTAACAAGATAAAATTTCGAAAAACCGCTGCGAAGAGTTTCTTTTTTCAAAAATGGATCGGCTCTCTCTTCTGGACTGGAATTGACCTTGACATTGACCCTTTGCACTCTTCATTATTATTTAAATAATATTGCACTAAATATATTATATAATAATATATATATATATACATATATATATTTATTATAATTATTACTATAATTATTATAGTTACATATAATTAAGTTTTATATATATTATAATAATAATAAGTATAATAATAATGTTATATATATATTATAATTTAATATATTTATAAGTTTATAGTATGATTACAAGTGTATCAAACCAATTGTTGCTGTCAATTATTCGACACCCTGTACAATGGAAACTCCGACGCCGGTCTCGCCTGACAAAGCCGAGCAATTAAGATGAGGAAAACGGTGCTTCCTGGAGCGACATGTCAAGAGATATCAGCATCGTGAAAACGTTGTTCGATCGGCTGGGATCATACGGTTCGATAGCATCTGCGGTTTAGGCTCGTAGAAAAATAAAATCGACCCCGTAGGAAAAATATATCGATGCCGTCCGCGTACGGGATCACGATTCGAACCGGACACAATAGGCTCTCGCCCTTTCGCTCGGGATCGAGACGGGGAATTTTGTATCGGGCCGAAGGAGATGTTTCTTTTTGTTCCTTTAATCGCGACGCTACTTTGCGCGCCGAGAGGCTCCCTCGCAAGGGGGGTGTTCATCCTCTTAAACGTTTCCTGGCCTCGCGGCTAAATCTGCTTAAACGTGCCACCGTCCAGAAAGGAGATTCGGCAACTTTTTTTCCTCCCCCCTGCCCCCTCGCTTCTTTCTTGCGCTTCGTCTTCCCGTTCTCGCGGCTCTACGGCCGTTGATTTACGCGAGCTTGCCGCCCCCGTTAAATGTTTTCTCTTTGTTGTTCTTATTATTGAAATAATAGCATTATTATTATTATTATTACATTGGTATATTATTAGTATTATATTGACATATTATTATTATATTGAAATAATAGCACTGTTGCAATACGCGTAAATATACTATAATATATATTAATTATTATTTTTATTTTATTTTCTATATTCTATTTTCTATATTTTATTTACTATTTTATTTTATTTTCTATATTCTATTTTCTATATCTTATTTTATTTTAAATATTCTATTTTCTATATCTTATTTTATTTTAAATATTTTTATATTATTTTATTTTACTTTATCTATTATTTACAACGCGTTCATTGCGCCGAGCGTATATTTTTTAGCAATGCCCGTCGATCGAGCCGCAGAAACAACGTTTGTAATTCGACAGTAGGCGGAAGGGCGATCGCAGATATCGAGTCCCAATGTTTGATCGCCTAAGTGTGACTAACGATCCGCTAACTGATGTTTAAACGAGTCGCCGTTGGTTTAACACGTGTTTAACCATTTCGTGCACGCGTCCCGTGCAAACAAGAGCTCTCTGTACGTACGACTTTTCCGTTTCCCAGAGGACACCGGGGTCTTCCGCGACACCGTAAACGCCTTCGAAGCGAAACACCGTTCGAACGAAATATGTATGTAACTTTCGGGCCTGTGAACTCAAACACGCGTTGTTATTGTTGGTCTCTCGGTGCCCCATTGGGCGTCTCGATGCACGTAGAAACGCATTTCCCTAGGGGGGGGGGGGGCATGGTTCGGTGCTATTAAAATCAGTGCTATTAGTTCAGTATAATAGTAATAATATTATATATTATATATTATCGTACCATAATGCATAACAATATTTCGTCTGAATGATTTTCAAAATGTTTACATATTACTCGTTTATAAATAAATATATTATAAACATATATTTATAATACATGTATGTTTATAATATATTGCTAAAAAAATACCCTCAGCGCAAAGAACGCGTTATAAATAATGGATAAAGTAAAATAAAATAATATAAAATATAGAAAATAAAATAATAAATTAAATATAGAAAATAGAATATAGAAAATAAAATAGAATAATAAATAAAATATAGAAAATAAAATAAAATAATAAATAAAATATAGAAAACAGAATACAGAAAATAACATAAAATAATAAATAAAATATAGCAAATAGAATATAGAAAATAGAATAAAATAATAAGTAAAATATAGAAAATAAAATAAAATAAAATAAAATGGGCCAAAATAATAAACGTAAAAATAGAAAATCGGTGAATTCAGAGATTCACGTTCAGAACCTCAGCCCGTAAGAAACATTGTACGGATGTGTATGGATAATTCGTTGGAGCGTGGTGTTTCGTACGGAAAACAAAGGAGCCTGGAAAAACGGAAAGGGAAAAGTTTTTCCTCGTGCCGGGATTGCCGCAAAGGCGCGTTTAGTGTTTGTTCGATCAGAATACTTTTCGACGAGCCCGACGGAAATCTGAATGTCCGTCTGCCATCGGCAGAGGGAAGGGGAAAAGAAGAAACGCGGCCCGAAAGTTTTTCAATCCTGAAAACTTTCTGGCCGGCAGTCCATTGTGCCGGCGAGCAGTTTGAAAGGAGTCTATCGGATGGTTGAAACGGTCGAACAACCGAATGTAAAACTGGTCGAGGGCCTTTTGTGCGAGTACGCGAACTTCCTGACACTCGTAATTACTATAATAACAAACCTTGAAAACCCAGTAGTTCCAACAATTTTATTTTATTCGAATACAATTCCAATTTCGTTTGTGTAATTCTAACTTCTGTTCTGCGATTTTCTGTCGTTTTTTTTTTTTGATGTTTCGAACATAGAGAAGCGATTTTACAACCCCTATTTTATATTCTTCGGCTTAAAAACAGAATATTTTATTGTTCTGAACGTTGGTGGATCGTAAATTTTATGCCGATTGCATCGAATAATTATATATTTAATTATATATTTATTTGTTTCTTTTCTTTTTGAATTTTTTTTCTCTGTGCAAGAAATTTTTGTGCAAATTTTAATATATCGTAATTATTGTAATCATAATGTAATCGTAATCATTACAATTTTAATCACTGTAACGAATCGATGATTTCGAGATATTGCAATTATTGTGATCACAATGTAATTGTGTACAATTATTGCAATTACATTATGATTGCAATAATTGCTTTATATTACTGTAATTGATTGTAATAATTGCAATGTAATACTATAATTAATTGTAATAATTCCAATATAATACTGCAATTAATTGCAATAATTATAATTACGTTATTAAACATTACAATATATTATCGTAATTAATTGTAACAATTACAATTACGTTATGATTATAATAATTACAATATAATACTGCAATTAATTGTAATAATTACAATCACATTATGCTCACACTAATTACAATGATCGAATTGTTAAAGAATTCTCGCGTAAAGAAGAAATACATTCGGATTTCAATGATTAGGCGCGGATAGGTTAGGGTCTTAATAGTTCCCGACGAATGGCGAAGACGCGCTGCTGTCGGCGAACAGAATAAGACGATATCGTCCGGAGAATCTCGAAAAGGCGAAGCTGAGTGCACGGCCAGAGATTGGATCGTTGCCAGATAGCCTGCATCGCTCGAGATGATAAGTCTTTGCGGACAGAAAAACGTCTAGGTAGATTAATCAAAGCAGAAATTTCCGAACGCGGCGAGCGACCACCGACAAAGCATATTCCCCGCTAAGAATGGATCGTTTCCGGTTCCGCTCTCTTTATGGTACATTGCGGCCCAGCGATGTATTAAGATTACTTAATCAATAAATCCCCGTACGGAAAACTAATTCGTTTTTCACCGGGAACCACCGTGCTCCTCTCTACGCAATTATCTCTCGCCGGCGGGGTTGCCAACTGTTCGATCTTTTTATCCGTTTATCAGTAATACTCGTGTTCGCCCGGAGCGAATTCAACGGCATTTCAGTGATTTCATCGATGCGAACGATTGCTGCTTTAATTGCAAATTTTTCGATGATTTTTGTAACGATTCTACTTTTTCGAAATTGTCTATTTTTTGCGCACTATCGATTAGGGGTTGCGAGCGTCGATTAGGGGTAATCGAGGGAATTGTTAATTTCATTTTTCCGAACAAAATTGGGGATCTGTTTGACCAAGTTTGACAACAAATTATATTATTTATATTATATATATTATATTATGTATATTATATAATTTATATTATATTTTATATTATACACATTATATTATATATTATATTATTTATACTACATATATTATATTATGTATATTATATAATTTATATCATATATATATATCATTATTTATACTATATATATTATATCATATATATTATATTATTTGTATTATATATATTATATTATTTATACTATATATATTACATTATTTGTATTATATATATTATATTATTAATATTCGAACGAATTCGGTATCACAGCCACCGAATTCATAATGTATTCTGCAATAATAATCCCGTACGGACATCGAGAGACGCGGAGCAGAAAATAAGGGTTGCGCACCACTTCTGATAACCCTTCGGGTCATGTGATCCAGTTGAAACCTAGAGTAGGTACTATTGTTCGTGGATTGGCATCGGAACCGGAAACGACGCTCCCTCTTTATCAACGTTTTTTTTAAAAGTCACAGTAGGACACGTGGCGATAACGTGCCGGGGGGTTGTGCAAGGGACACGTGACCGGAAGAAGCATCCTAATTGATATCGATTGTACGTTCGCGACGCTCTATTTCAGCCGAGAACTCTGCACATTATTATTATTATTCTCTGCTGTCGTTTTAATCAAAGTTTTCACGCCGCTGCTTTCTGTCAGCTGTTTCCAAGACGCTGAAGGTAGACTGCTTTTTTTTTAAATTGACTTGTAAAAGTATAGCAATTGCATCGTATGTGTAACAGTGGTTGCGTGAATATATGTATAGATATGTGAATACATAACTACGTAACTATGTTATGATAAGTAAAATAAAATAATAAATTGAATACAATTCAATAGAATTGAATCGGATTGAATCGAATTGAATAGAATTGAATAGAATTGAATAGAATTGAATAGAATTGAATAGAATTGAATAGAATCGAATAGAGTCGAATAGAATTGAATAGAATTGAATAGAATCGAATAGAATCGAATAGAATCGAATAGAATCGAATAGAGTCGAATAGAATCGAATAGGATCGAATAGAGTCGAATATAATTGAATAGAATTGAATACAATTGAATACAATTGAATACAATTGAATACAATTGAATACAATTGAATACAATTGAATAGAATTGAATAGAATTACATAAATTGAATAAAATGAAATAAAATAATAAATAAAATGAAATAAAATAATAAATAAAATAAAATGAATAAACTAACTAAAGGAATAGGCGACTACACAGCACTTTCTCGCGAGAACACAGTAAATTCCGTCGAATTTTCCTGTTCGATTTCGCAGACCATTCGCGTTATATCGCGAATTAAGGAGAAACGAGCCGTGGCTTGGTAATCAACCGGCACAGAAATCGGCAAGCCAGGCTCTCGCGGATACGTTCCGGAATGCTCCATAAGGGACGAGGCCAGCCGAAAACAGTCTCCCGGTAACGTATGCAAGCGGCAGAGGGTTAAAAGAGACCACGCAAACATCTCGTACATTACAGAGAATTTCCACCCCACGGAAACCAGCCAATAAAACACCCCCGGAACACGGGTGTCGTCCACTCACCCTCTCCGCTCTGACCCGTAACTGCATTGTCGAACTTTTTTCTTTTTTTTTCTCTACCCCCTCCCCCCCGGCTACCCTCTCCGACCGTTCCTCGTTTCGCCGTCGCTCTTCTCCGGCCGCGCGCTTCCTTTCGCCCCGAACCGTTCTCTCTCTCCTATTTTTTTTCTTTTTTCCTTAGATCACGAAGTACGTGTACACCCCCTCGATTACATTCGGAAATATTAGGGGACGTCCCGCCGTTCGACAAACTATCAATTTATTTCCTTTCATTGATTGGGACCGCCGCGGCCGGACCCTGTCCTTTTCTCGTCCCGCCGGCGACAGCTTCTCCGCTGTCCTTGAACTCGTTCCTAGAGGCGCACACGGACGCCTATGCGAGCCCTTTCGAGCCCTCGATCGCTGAATACGCGATTTTCGAGATGTACTATAGTGTGGTAAATTTGTCCGAATTTTCCGGGAGCTTGTGAATATTATATTATACTATAATAATAAATATTATACTATGCTATAATAATAAATATTATACTATGCTATAATAATAAATATTATACTATGCTATAATAATAAATATTATACTATAATAAAAAATATTATACTATAGCCTTCATCACCGACTGACAAATCTTTCCAACTAATCTGACTTTTAATTATTATCAAAATTCACTTTTCAGTCCCAAATAATTTAACCTTTTATTTACAAACTCCGCTTACCCCTTTTACGCAAAGTATTCCACACACACTAATTTCTCCCTAGTAGACGCTCAGATAGTGCCAAAAAATGAACAATCTCATCGTCAATTAGAGAAAATGTACTATAAATATCGCGACACGCGAGAAAAAGAATCGTGTCGGAAACAAGGGTCGCGAAAAATTTTCGTCGCGTTGCAGCCATTCGTCTGTCAGAAACTCCTATTATATCGGAGCCTAACTCTCTCTCCAAGAAGCAATTGTTACGATCCAATTGTCGGCGAAGAATTCCGCCTACATCGAATCGTTTCCGTCACTCGGTTCCTCGAGGCGAAAAGTCCCGCCGATCCCGAGCGTCGAACGTCGGTCCGTCCGTCGACCAAGCTCGTTTCCTTGCTCGCTCGGCCCGGGCCGGCGAGAAGAAGAACCCTGAAAGCTGAAACTGGTCGGACTATACGGGTCCAAATCTCTCTATAGATTACGGCCGGTCATATAAATCACGGGTCGGCCCGCTAGCCGGCTGAATGTTATCTCGCGCTTCCGGTTCGACGCACCGCGACGTCGCGCGGCGTTGCGGCTCGCGCGCTCTCCGCTCCGTATATTCCGCGTGGGGTGGTTTCGTTTTATACAAGAACCCGGCACAAAGCATATGCTGCCCGCTGTCCACTCCATTTACCTCGCTACGTCATCTCTCTCGTTACCCGTCTCTCGACCCCCGGTCCAAGATAACTGCCGCGAAAGGGATCGACGGATAGAGGGACGATCCGTCGCGGAATCGTTGCCGCGACAACGTCGAAATCGTTCCTGGTCATTCGGGCCACCGTCGCATATACACAGGGTGTCCCGAAAATGTCTCGCAATTCGAACGTGGCGGGTTCCTCGGGTCGTTCGAAGCAACTTTTTCCTTTAGAAAAATGCTCTCCGAGGCACCGTTAACGAGTTATCAACGAAAAACAGCGACCAATGAGAGGCGAGCGCGGCTGGTGCGAGGCGACCGAGTTAACGAGCGGAACTGGGCGCCGCGCGCCGGTTGGCTGGGCCGCCTCGCGTCAGCCGTACTCGATTCTTATTGGTCGCTGTTTTTTAATAATAATAATTTTAATAATAATAATAATATATCATATTAAAAGCTAATAAAGTAGTAATAAATATTCTCAACAATAACACCGAATATATATAAATTGATTCATATTTATAAGTAATATAAATACAATTAAGGGAATTAATCTAACATAAATAATAATAATTTTATCATGAAATTTCTTCAATAATTCAAAGGATCTAGTTTAAAGCTAGTTTAGGCTGGTTTCAATCGTAAACTGAATATTAATAAAAACAATTTGTAAAACAGCCGCCATCATTCGTCGATTAAAATTTCTCGAATAAAGTTCTTCTATATTTTTTTTATTCAAATACAGTGTTCCTCGAACACGAATGCGACGTTGGCCGACGATATATATGCAGTAACGGACCGTGTGCACCACCATTCACGATCGACCCCACACGTAGAGAATAAAGACACCGAGTTTACGCGATCGAACATATTTCCCCGCAAACATCGTCGTTATCGGTAATGCTTTCTTCCCCGCGATCAACGAATTATCGCCGATCGAATCAGATTGCGCGTATTACGTAGCCGTCAATTCGTTCGCGGACATTTGTGCTCGTGGCATTTTTGCGCGACCACGTGGAAACATTAATCAATCCGTATCTGAATTATGTCGTCGGAATTATCGCCGCGGCTACCTTTTCAGCTCTTCGAGAGTCGCAGCGCGATTACAAGTAATTCCCTCGCTTCTGCCATCGTGAGGCAATTATTTATATTATATTATTATCCATATATTATATTATTATTATTTATATTATATTATTATTATTATATATATTATATTATATATTTATACTATATTATTTATATTATATTATTAGTAACTCCACGTATGCATATATATAGTTTAAACATTTCTAAAGGTAAATGAAATTTTCAATACATATTGAATTAATTATTTTATCAACGAACAAAATAATGAAACATATCGAATTTTAATATTTCTTTATTCTCTCAGTTGCCTCAATTTTCTTTATTCATTTAATCATTTAAGCTTCACTAATACCTTCGATTACAATGATAATATTGAATATAATTATAAAGCAAATAAAACAGAGCCGCATAGAAGTCTATAAATAAATAATTAAATAAATAAATGGTAAACAGATCCAACAAATTTAAGTACATCGTCATCTCCTCTTCGACATTTATTAATTTACGACAATTATTAACAGAAGAAATACATTTTCATTTAACTTCTGTCTCTTGCAATTAATTTAACAAAAGATAAAGATAAGCAAAGAATATTCTAATTTCCGTCGCAGAATAAAATCACCGCCGTGGATCCTCGATCTGTTCTAAGAACAATGACATCGTCTCGCGATCAACTGGATAATTGAAAAGTCTTCGACAGAGGTCGAAACGCGGTCTCTCCCCATCGAGGCTTGGGTGGAGGACGCCCTCAGGAAATCTAAACCGGTAACAAGATGGCTGCTCGGAAACGGAAACCGGAAGCTTGTCACTCAAGCTACACCGGCATCCGGCGTGTCCCGAAAAAGGGAAACGTTATGGAACGGTCGAGGAGAGAAATAAAAAGGGACCGAGGGAGCGCGCTTGTCTGCAGCTCATTGTTTGATCGTATTAAAAGCAAAACCGTAACGTGCGCATTCTTGCTGTACGATCTGCTGTTACGGAACGCTGTAATTCCGCTGAATTCTGCGATAAATGCTGATATCCTCGAATGCTGGAATTATTATCGCCTTATTTACTATAGTTAGAAACTCTCTTCGTCGATAAAATTTTTTTTAGTAGAATTCAAATTAATTAATGAGAAGGAAAATAAATACATAATAGTAATCCAGTAATAATTATAATTAGCAAATAATAATAGTAATAATATTCAATTAGTAATAATAGTTAATAAGTACTAATAATAATCAATTAATAATAATAGCTAATAAGTACTGATAATAATCAATTAATAATAATAGTTAGTAAATACTAATAATAATCAATTAATAATAATAGTTAATAAATACTAATAATAACCAATTAATAGTTAATAAGTACTAATAGTAATCAATTAATAATAATAGTTAATAAATGACAGTAATAATAATAATCAATTAATAATAATAACTCCAAAATAATACTCCTACTAATAACAAATAAATAAATAAATAATCGATTGAGAAAAAGGCCTACTTTTATTTTTACGAATGAGATTTTCTTTTTAGTTGTCGCATCTCACGACAATCTTTGTAACATCCGCGAGGGTTGGGGGGAGGGTGGTTGTAATAACGAGACCGTAGCAAAAATAGTTTAAGATTCAATTTTATTAAATATGTATTTGATATATTAGACTACTATGTATTATACACAATGTACATATATACAACCTACCTAATTAAAGGCGATAAACTGGATTTTCTGTTCTATCGACTGTTCAACTGTCACATTACATCCACGATTTATCATCTATACATCATAAAACCAAGTTCTGACCAGATTTAACCAAGTGAACACGGGAGGAGAGACGTGTGGCGTTTTCGAGGATTTTACAAAACGATCGTTCGTTTCGCGAAGGAACTCGGAGGGGTTCAGAGGCTGGGGGTTGGGGGTTCGGGGGGTGGCGAAACACTGGCCATGTTTTATATTACAACGGGTCCTCGAACGCGACCGTGCCGCTTTGCTCGAATAATTCAACAAACAATCGCTAAGTTTCTCCTGTTCGAAGTTTCTGCTAATTTTTCGTCCTAATCGATAAATTCCAACGACACGCTTTCCGAAGCTCCCTAATCGTCGGGAGCCGACATTATTTTCCGTGAAATGATTTCTCGCCGCGTTCGAAGAGAGAGAGAGAGAGAGAGAGAGAGAGAGAGAGAGAGAGAGAAATTGTTTTTCATCGTTCTTTCCTCTTATCTTCGATATATCGCGCGATTAGATTGATAGAAAGCAAGGTGTCAGCGAGTTACGTAAGCGACGATCACCCTTCTCCCTCGCTCTCTCACGCTTCCCCCCTCGCGTGCGCGCGCGCACGCACACATGGACACGCGAACACGTTTGCACACTGTCAAATCTCGAACGGAACGCTCGTCTATTCTTTCCGCTATCGCGGTTCACCGGGGATTACGATTCGAAAAATCGCGTCGATAGCGCGAACGCGAAGGCCTCGATGCGCGCGCGCGCGCTACATCGGCCGGCCATTTTGCACAGGGACAAACGGAACAGGAAATGAAACTCGTGCTCGTCGACAGCGAATTATTAAATCTGGCTCTCTATTATATCTCGTTTCACTTATCTACTTAACTCGCCCGGCGAGAACACGCTCGCCGCAACACGATCGCGAGCTATCTTTGGTTTCGCGCGTGCCCGCGCCATTTTCTCCCTTCTTCCGCCGCGAGTCGGCCATCTTGCGACCTCCGATCGCCGTCGAATTTGCTCGCAGGACACCTTTCTCAGCAGGAAAACCATTGTCCAGCCGATCGCTCGTCGACGAGCGAAAGCTTCGCGACTGGCCAGCCAACGCGGCGCGATTTCGGACTCGAGCTGATCGATAACCTTGACATAACCGACCTCGACACAACCGCCAAAGCCGACAGCACGATCGGCGACCACCGATTCCTCAGATTATGGCACCGGGATTGCTCGGACGTCTTATAAACAGCTGCACGAAGACGCTCGCGCGCCCGGAGGAAGAGTCATCCGCGCGGATTCCGCGACTCTGCCGTCGCTCAGAGTCCCGATCGCTGATCCTTTAGGGTATCCGCTAGCCGACACCTCGGCGAATTCGTTGCCCAGGTCTGCCGCAGCTTTTCCTCATCGAAAACTTTTCTCGAAGCGTTCCGCGATCACTTCCCGGTCGACGGTAGCTAAGTCCAGCTTCTCTTCCCTTCGGATTTCCTCTCGCCGACGGCGCCAAGGTAGATCGCGAGTCTTCTCGCATGGCTCTTCGGCAAGCCCGCGATCTGCTCTTCGAAATGAGCCATCGCTGAAGCCGCTCAGTGGACGTCGCGCGGAACAGGAAGCTTTCGATCGCCGGTCCTCCGGCTCCGACCAGACTAGATGCGGCGCGCAACCCCCTAGATTCGTTTAGGTTCGTCGGCAAACCGTTCGCAGGCGGGTTCGCGTTTACCACCAGTAAGGCTTCTGCATGTAGGGCGGCATTGGCACCTGGCCGGTGGAAGGGTACGCGGCTGGCTCCATCAGCTTCGACTGGCAGGGCTTGCCGTCCTTGATCAGCAAAGGCACGGCGACTCTTCTGGGCGAGCATCCGCTGCCGCCGGCCTCGACCACTCGCTCGGTGGCCGCCCTCTTCGTCTTGTACCTGTGGTTCTGGAACCAGATCTTCACCTGGGTTGGCGTCAGCCGGATTATCGACGCGAGATGCTCCCGCTCCGGCGCGCTCAGGTATCTCTGCTGGCGGAAACGTCGCTCCAGCTCGAACGTCTGCGCCTTCGAGAACAGAACTCGCCGTTTCCGTTTCTTGTGCTCCGTCTCGTGGGGCTGCGTCTCGCTGGTCTGCTGCTCGTCCTCGAAGTCCACGGACTCCTCTTCTTTGCACTCGTGGCTCGTCTCCTGCTTCGGGGCGAACGACAGGTCCGAGATCGTCGGGCTGGTCGAGTCCGGTTGCTGCAGCACTGGAATTGGCAAAACGGCTGATTTAGGGACGTCTTTTGGGACGTGATTTTGTGGGTGGATAATTTGTTTGTTGTTTCGTTTTGTGGTTGTTACGGTTTTATTTGTTGCAGGGGCTTTGAAGTGTTGGCGGCTTTTCGATTCATTTTCTGAGGCTGAAGGGTTGTATTCTCTGTGAAGATTTTGTAGAATAGTGGACGATTTGGGGGTAACTAATTATATAATAAAAGTCTCTTAACACCTGCAAGCTAAAGTATGAACGATAAAGAATGAGCTAGCAAGACAGAAGGAAATCGATGCGAGCCCGCATCTGTCGGCAATCATTATTAAGAATCGAAGGGTAGTTAAAAGTGCAGCTGCGATTTGCTCGCGTCATTTCTCTAATGACGTCATCGGCGTCGGGACGTTTTAACGACACCGTGAATAATAATTATTTGTGTCTATTCGATCCGATATATTATTATATGTTTCTATTATTATATATTTATATTATATCTATTGTATATAATATATAATAGAATAAATATCATATAATTATATTATATTATAATATAGTATTATATTTATATATTATATATACTATATTATACATTATATAATATAGTATAATATAAATATAATAATATATTATATATATTGCATAAATAATAAATAAATATAACTTAATAAATATATAAAAATAAAAAAATAAATATATTAAAATAAATATAATATACGCAGATATAGATAATAAAAAATATAGATATAATACAAGCACAACGAGTCACATTTTTGTAAAAACAATTCGTCGTTCGACTGTCAAGAAAAGAAATTCGTTCTCGTTCATCTCGCATTTCTTGCATTTGTCGGAGACAATATTTATTTTGCCCAAAGATTCGCGGTCATATTTATCAGCATTAAACTAACAAAACCCTTTTATCGTTTCTATTTTTTATATACATATTCATTCGAACGTCGTCGTAATCGACGATCACCGCAAGAGAAACCGAAGCAACGAAACCTAATTGAAATCACGGGACTGGTGTCGTCGAGGCCTAATCTTCCATGAAAATAATACAACGTTGATCCCATGGGGTGTATAGCTAGATCGGGGTGGCATCAAACAGGCTGTATATATTTCTTCGCACCCTCCCCAAACCGGCCCCCGGGAATCGCTCACAAAAGCGTTATTGTGTGCCCGCCGGCGCGGAGGGAACTCGTCGATGTACATTAAATTACCGTGTCTACCGGCCACCGTGGTATTTGCCACTTTAGCGAGAGGCTAATCAAAATATTGGTGGATTAAGGCCGGCATAGTGATCCGCGATCGTCGCGTCGCGTCGCGTTTATTATCGCTGTTCCGATGCGCGATATCAATTTAATTTAATTGATTCGAGTAAACGATTTCATTTAAGAATTTGGTTGACGGTAATTAGGGTGAATTGTTGGTAAATTTATATTATTATCTAAAATTAATTTAGCAAAATTTAGCGGAACATTTTAGCAGAGTATATTCGGCAACATTTTGCAAAGTATTTCAGCAAAATTTGAATATATTTTGCTAAGCTTTGCTGAATAAATTTTGCTAAGCTCTGCTGAATAAATTTTGCCAAAATATTCTACTAAATTTTGCCGAATAAATTCTGCTAAAAAACACTTAGCTAAATTTTGCTCGATCGAAATGAAATGAAAATCTCGCTTGGAAATGAAAATTACGACGAATTTACTGCTCGTCCAAGCGCTTCGATGTTTCCTTTTTCCCATCGATTGTTTCAAATTCTCCCCGTTACCGATGCCGAAGCGATTCCGACGCGATCTTCTCCGCAAGAATCAGAAGCATCCCCTGTCGTCGCGGTGGAAGCACGCGATTCGCAAATATCCGTTGCCAGAAGAGGGGACGCGTCCTCTAACCCTTATTCATTTAACACCCTACAATTGGTCCGCCCCGGCTAAGCAGGATCTAATGGTCCTATAAAAAGGTCCTTGTGGCCCCTGCGCGCCGATTGGCCCGTATACGAGGACAGATGTCCTTTCGAGGACAGATGCGTGTCGCCCTGTACGGCCACGATGAATCGGGACCGTCACGCCCAAAAAATCCTCCGGCAGCCTCTGCCGCCTCTTTTCACGGTTCCTTCTCCTTATCTCGTCTCCTCGTGTTCTCCTCTTTCAACTCTCTCTCTCCCTTCTCTGTTTTCTGGTTATGTTAGAAATCGAGCAGAGATCTCTTGCACCCTGTGCTTGCGCGGTTAGAAAAAGGGTGCTCGGGGATGCTGCGGTTGCCGGATCGCACAGGTAGCGGATTCGTTCCGATTTTTGCAGATTTTCCGTAAGGGTTGTTATTGTATTGAATAAATGGATATCTTATGGAAAGCGAAGGGAATTAATTTTGCGAAATTTGGCTGAATTTTGCTGAAATACTTTGCTAAATTTTGCGAAATTTTGCTGAATAAATTTTGCTAGAATACTTTGCTAAAGTTTGCAAAAATATTTTGCTAAATCTCGCTGAATAAATATTGCTAAAATACTTTGCTAAAGTTTGCTAAAAGCAAAGTCATTTAAAAAAAGACTGCTTTCGGAATCGAAGGAACAATCCCCCCTGGAATCCCCCCGTCATCGAAACGGTGCAAAGGCGAATCAGTGAATCATTTACTCACCGTTCACTTCTTCCAAAGGCTGAGGCAAGGTAGTCGGCAGCGTCGGTCCAGCCGGCCATCCGAGAAGACCAGGTGGCGGCGGAGGCAGCGTCCCTCTGTTCAAGTTCGCGTACAACGCCGGTTGCAGCATGGCCTGCGTGTGCTCGAAGAATTGCTGATACGCCGACGGGACATCGTTCGCGTTCGGCAGAACGGTGGTGCTACCTGCACCGAAATGTTTCGAAAACTGTGGCAACGAAGCTTTCGCAAGCCGGTGCGTCGAACGAAGCGAGAGCTTCGACGCCCGCGAACGGACAATCATTTACAGGATGTCCGAAAAATGTCTCGCAATCCGGAAACGGCGGGTTCCTCGGATCATTTGGAGCAACTTTTTCCTTTGCGAAAATGTTCTCCGAGGCACCGTTAACGAGTTATCAACGAAAAACAGTATGCCAATAAGAATCGAGTACATTTTTGGGACACCCTGTGTATTATTTATCCTGATTACCTTGGACGTCCGCTTCCTCCTGAGACGGCTTCGAGTCGAGCTGAAGGATGTCATGGATGTGGAAACTGGTCCGGGGCATTTTTATGCTCTCCAAAATTCTAGAACAGAAGAAAGAACGCGTTAAAAGCAACGCTCGGATCGCTTTTGCCGGCGAACTAACATTCATCGTGCATTCCACTAAATACCGGGCGCTTTAAAAAATAAACCTAGTGAAAAATGAACGATCGTGAAAAAATCTCGCGGCGAATCGGAGCCGGAATTATTGCGAAAAATTCACAGAATTTGCATTCTCCAAAAGTCGATCTTCTATGATTTAGTATGAATAAATTAGGCGCTCATTACTAGCCTATTGTTTGGCCAATTAACTAGCCTATTGTCTCACAAACTACGCATCTGATCTATATAAACATCGACCGAAAGCCTGCTCGATGATCGCCGAAACTAGCTTGCACCATGCAGCGAGAGTGGAGCCGAATTACAGCGAAGAGTGCTTTTTCTAGAGAATAAATGGCGCCGTGCATAAGAAAGTTGTTTCGTGTTTGAGGGAAGCGGTAAACCTTTACGCGAAAAATGAAAACGAAGGAGAAATAAGAGCTTCATAGCCAGGTATATACACGAAGTATTCCAAAATTATGACATTTCCTGGAAATGAAGGATTCTTGAGGTCATTCGAAGCAACTTTTTCCTTTGCGAAAATTTAATCCGCCGCTTCGTTTACGAGTTATCAACGAAAAACAGTGACCAACGAGTGATCGCATACGGTTGACGCTCCGCCCTCGCGGCCACCGCCGCTGAGTCATACAGCCGACGCGACTCACGAGGGCGGAGCGCCGACCGCGCTCGCTCTTCGATTGGTCCTCGTTTTTCGTTAATAACTCGCAAACGACGGCTCGGAGAGAATTTCTGTAAAGGGAAAAGTTGCTTCGAATGAGCTCGGGAATTCATTTCCCGGAAGTACCATGATTTTGGGATATTCTGTGTATTGAAAGCAGGTTCCAGGCGAGGGGCGCCGCGAGTCGAGAAGTCGCAGACAAAGCTCGGGTCTCCGAGCAAATTAATCCAATTTCGAATGTTGTGCCGTTGTTTGGGAAACGGCGCGGCTTGGCGTTGGCGAGCGTCAAGAAGCTAACCGGCCCGTTAAAACCCGATTAGCCGCGTCTTTCCCGCCGAGGGACCGGCCGTTCCGTGGATACCTGCAGTTTTCCTGCCAAACAACCTGTCCCCGATACAGAAGCGAACGCCCGGCTTCCCAGTTTAAGCCAAACGACCTATTATCGCGGCACGTTCCGGCGTTCCGATGAATAAGGCCCCCGGGCCTGTCCCAGAGTTTCTACAAATCGAGTCCGAACGACCGTCGACGTTCTTCAATGCGACGGCTGTCGAAAGAGTAGTCCCAATGTTGAGGCCTTCATCTGGGCCCTGCGACTTTCGCAGCGAATTTTCTGCCGGACGACGGCTTGCCACGTCGAATAAAACGAATTCTCAGCGGATAATAAATTTTCAATATAAAATAAATGGTAGAGTAAAATTTATTTTACTCGATAAGTTGAACAGATAATTTATTTGATATAAATAAAGGTCGAGCTGGCAATTTTATTTAAAATAATAAAATAATAATATTATATATATTATATATAACATAATAATAAAATAATAATATTATATAATATTATATAAATAATTTATTTAAAATTTCAGAATTTAGAATTTCAAAATTTCACCAATCAGGTACAGCAAACATAGTTCAACATCCGCGAAAATATTACAAATTTATACAGTAAATAATCGTGACAGGATTCCTCAAATCCAAAGCAATATTTCTGAATTTAATCATTAACATTGAAATTAATATTAGTACCTCAATAATTAGTAAACCGTGAAAGGTATAGGTTCATCATTTTCCATCATCAAGCTTTCAAGATACAGCTGTAAAATCGAGGGACCAGATACTGGCAATTTTGTGGGATTACTCTTCTTTTTTTCTCTGCGAAGACGCCGTATCGCGATTAGACCCGCGGAACTTCGTCAGATCCGTCGCAACTTTTGCTCGATCGCGGAAGAAACGCGGTATACCAGCTTCGCGGAACGGCGCTGGGTTTAATGAAAGAAGTTCCGGTGGAGTAGACAAGATTTTAATGAAACAAGTTCTCGAAAATTGTCTAATTTTGCCGGCGGAACGAAACACACCTACACGACGGAGATGTTCGACGAAAGCTCGTCGTCGAAGCTGCTGCGCGCGGCTCTGCGTGAACCTGAAGAGAGCGCTTTAAAACGCGTGAGAGGAACGCTCGGAATCACAGCGACGTGAGTGAGAGTTTTCAAGAATGACGACTTGTATGCCGCGAAATGTAATCTGTACGGTAATTTCTCTCTAATTCGCGCGCGGATTGCGCACCAAAATGGACAATTCGAGGAGAAGAGATACGATTGTTCGAGCGGCTCGAATAATGCGGCTCGTTTTTACAATAATTAATATTAATAATAATATTAATTATTAATCTCTTCCCAAATTGTCCACTTTTGAGCGCACTCTGATCGCGAATTAGAGAAATGACTGTACATAATCTTGGAATGTCCTGTCGCGTCTATCATAAAATCACCAATATTTCTTTAATAATAATTTCTTTTTTCCCCCAGATACTCGCAAATCGTCGTTATCATTCTCTATAATTTTCTATAGACGCGACAGAATCCGTTCGAAGATACGCTTTGTTCTTCGACGCATTGTTCCTTCTTTTATCGTTCAACCGCGCCGTCGCCTGCTCTTCCTTTATCTCGTTAATCGGTTCGTCGTAGTTTTTTCCAAGTCCTCGGTTATTGTACCGCGATATCGAAGCGATGATCGTGTGCCATAGTCATCGAGCGCGAATCGCGAGATCGGATCCGAATCGGGACCGTTATCGAGACCGACTTCATCCTCCCTTGAACGGCTGAAATTTTTGTGTCAATCGTCGCCGAGATGTTTCTTTCGTGCCGAGAGAGAGAACGATAAACAAACGGGGATTATTGTTGAATAAATTATGCATTCGGCGGCTCGTAGCACGGAATTCGTTCTAATATAAATAATGTGAACGACAACTTCGTTGTCGAACTTGGTCAAACTGATCCGCAATTTTTTCTTTTTGGAGAAACGAAATTAACGTTTTATTACTTTTTATTATTACTGTAAATTCTCCCTAATTATATTATCATCAGCTTGCGCACAAAAATGGACAATTTGCGCGTCGATGCACGTTTTCTGCAATTATCGATTGTCGACAACCGTAAAAATCTCGTCGACAGTGATTAGAAAAATCTAAGAGAATAGGAAAAGAAAGATCTAAGAGAATAGGGAAAGAAAAATCTAAGAGAATAGGAAAAGAAAGATCTAAGAGAATAGGAAAAGAAAGATCTAAGAGAATAGGAAAAGAAAGAGATCTAAGAGAATAGAAAAAGAAAAATCTAGAAAACATCTAAGGTTTTTATTATAAATTACTGCATTTCCCTCGCGGTTCGGCGAACATGAATCGTTCTTCCGTCGGAGAAGATAGTTCTTCTCTTCTCAGAAATCATCCGATCATCAGAAATCATCTGTCTCGTCAACGAGTATAGAAGACAGACTGCGTTGGGGTGTCTCGCGATCGTTTCCACGATAAATCTGCCGCGTGGTAATCGTTCGCCGATCTCGAGAGACCGACGAATTATTGCGCGTGACTTCGACGGGACGCGCGGTTATTTATCGAGTCGCGTTTCCGCCCGATTACAGTAATTTCTCGCGGATATGTTCGAGCGTCGGAACTGATACCAGTAAATCTGAGAATACTAAGTGCGATTATTAGAGCCTCGCGGCTGATTTTCACAGAAACTCGGGGCAATCGGCGAAAATAAGGCGGCGGCCAGCGTGCTGGTGTGTGTTAAAATGAAAATAATTTAACTTAACTTGACTTAACGTGACTTAAATTGACTTAATTTGACTTATAACTTCGTTTAACTTGATTTAACTTGACTTAACTTGACTTAACTCGACTTAATTTGACTTATAACTTGATTTAACATGACTTAACTCGACTAAACTTGACTTAACTCGACTTAACTCGACTTAACTTGACTTATAACTTGACTCAACTCGACTCAACTTTTTTATTTCTAATTTTCGGCCTAGATTCGAAGGCAGTTCAGAGGCCACGTGTCGCGATTCGAAGCCAAACAGGCCATTTTATATCATCTTATTAATTTCGCATCGTATTATCTCCGCCGACCCTTAGCATCTATGTAGCAATAAATCGCATAGGCGTAGAACTAACAAAATAAAGAAAACAATTCACAACAGCCAGAAATTTGGCATTTCCGGGAGAAATTACTGTAGCTGTATCGGTATATGTAATCGGTAAAATTATGTGCGCCCGCGAATCCGTCGCTGAACACGCGCTCGTTACGTTGCTGCCCCCGAGAAGAAAACAAACGGAATCTACGATATGATTTGTTATCGGTGTCGAATCAATTGCACGTTACGGTCGCCGGCGATTTTAATGCTAAGGACACGTGCGGACCTTGATCGTTCGCGATAAACCGGTTTCGAAAACGATTAAAAATGTTATTATTAATATATATGCTTGCTATTATATATATAGTTATTAATACAGCTTGCACAAGCGTGTATGTACGAGTGGCTCGGAATCGCAACGACGAAAGTCACAGTTTCCACATCGCGAGAAACTAAGGACAATGTTATTGTTTAATAATATGTTTATTATTTGTTAACTATGGACATCGTTCATCGACCAAATTTATTGTTAAGATAGCGCGGCGTTTAGTTGATTTCTACAGTGACTTTATAATTTATCTCGCTTGTGTTTTCAACGCTTTTTGCGTGCACGGTTAATTTCTTCTTAATTAGCGCTTCGATCGCGCACAAAAATGGACAATTTGGGAAGAGGAGACACGATTGTTCGAGTTTTGGGGCGAATGTTTATAGTTGTTGACGATCGGCGACTATAAAAACGAGGTATAAGGCTCGAATAATCGGGTCCCCTTTTCACAAATTGTTTATTTTTGTGTATTTTTGTGGGCGATCGGAGTGCTAATTAGGGAGAATTCACTGCAATTCATTTAATGTCTGAACAAAATACTATTCGGAAATATTTTGTCAATATTTCATTGATTGCTAGCAACTATAAAATCGAAGCGCAAAGCTCGAACAACAATCGTATCTCCGTTTCCCAAATTGTCCACTTTTGTGCGCAATCTAAGCACAAATTAGGAAAAATTAACTATAATCAATTCAACGCCTAAACAAACAACCATTTCGAAATATTATCTCATCGATCGCCAAACTATAAAAGCTCGCCGCGAGACTCAAATAATCCCGCCTCCCAAATCGTCCATTTCCGTGCGCAATTTAAGCACAAATTAGGAAAAAAATTTAATCCTCGAAGAAAACATCTTCGTCGCGATTCCACGCGTCGACCGATCCCGTCGCGCGCTCGATCCCACCGAAAAGCATACACCAATCAAAAAAATAAAAACGCATGCGAGAGAGACAGAGGGTCCTCGTACAGGTTTCCAGCCGATAAAACATTGCGCCGGAGTGTGTCCGTGTCTGTGTGTGTGCGTGTGTGATAAAATAACAAAAGCTGTCGGCGGTGTAAAACGCGGTGTATGCGGTTTTGTTAGTTCGTTTACCTATTATTGAAAGCAAGGTGGCTGTACCAGACGTGATTCAAGAGACTGGTCGGATAGGATAGCAGCGACCAGGGCAGAATCTTATTCTTGTCCGCCATTTTGAAAGGGTTTCGGAGAGGTGTTTTAGCGGCGTCAGTACATGTTTAGCGAACGTCCTCAAATGCTTCGCTCGTTATATTCTTTTCCCTCGCATTCGAACTCTATCATTTACACTCTCTTTCTCTCGTCAATTACTTTTACTTTTGATATTTGCTTGTTATTTTTGCTTGTTAGTATTCTATTTCGTTCTTTTTTGTCGTTTCCTATACACAGAGTTACTGTGGCTTTTCGTTCGCCGTTCTCTCTCTCTCGTACCTTCTTTACTAATTCACTCGTGTTCCACTTTCGTCCCGTTTTCTCTACCTCGTCCGTCCGTGTCCGTCAGTGCTTCACTAAATCACAGCAACATCGATTACACGGTTCACACTGTTTATTCACAAATCGTCACCGTGTGCATCCTGCCGAATTCATCGTCCAGGCACAGAACACGCGGAGAAACGGCTCGGACTCCGGCGAACAATCCGCCCGGTTTCCATCGGCGAAGGCGACGACGCGTCCGCGGATAAGAGAACGAGGCACCTCGCGATCGGCCTCGTAAATCTTCGCTCCGCGATTTCTTCTTGCTTGTTTCCTTTTTCTGTTGTTTTTTTAAATCCGTGGAAAATCGTCGAGAGCCGAGAGAGTCGGGCGATGGGACACGGACCCGGTCGCCGGACACAGCGAAGAGGAGTCCTTCTCTCCCAGCGGCTGAAGGGCGCTCTCTCTCCCTTGTAGTTTTTGAGTGTCCTCGACGAGCACTTGACGGCTAGTGTTCCCTACCTCCGCGCCGTTTCGGCCGTCAAGCACCCTCGAACCCGAGGGCGGATCTCTTCGCCAGGGGCGGAGATTCCGGCGCTCACCCCGCGTGGCCTGGCCGCGCGACAGTCCACCCCTCTGCGAGCCGCAGCCCGGCGCTCCGCGGACCGGCTCCAGAATTTCTCCACGGCCGATTTACAGCGACGACTGCGACGCCAGTCGATCATCCCTTTCGGACCTCGTGCACGGAAATCAATTTCTTAGCGTGAATAAGAGCGATCAACCCCCGCGCGCCCCGCGGTCACGCCGAGACTCCTCGTCGTCGGCTTCGCTCTCGAACGTTCCTGGGCGAAGAGACCGAGGGGTTGAACGACTCGCGACGTTTCTGCCGATTTTCTGGCCGATATTGCGATTACTTCGGACGCTTTGTTGCTTGGAACTGCGTGGAATCCGTCCGAGTCTCCGAACTCGCGAATCCGCGATGAAATTGCTCGTCGCTTTATTTGTCTGGATTTGGACAAAAATATGGATTTTGAGGAGTGAACGTGTGCTCTATTGCGCGTTTTATGAAGCGGAGGGAAGTGGGGGAGGGACGAGTTTAAATGATTATTCGGTTGATAATTGAGAGGGTCGCTTTTAAGGGTATTTCTTAGTATATTATTATATATTACATTAATTACTATATTTAGTATATTTAGTATTTTTCTATAGTATTTCTCATAGTATTTCCACTATATTATTATATTTACTATTATATTTAGTATATATTTACTGTATTTACTATTTTCCAACAGCATTTCTTACAGTATTTTTACATTATTTATCTCATAATCCCCGATTGCCAACAACCATAACAACAAGACCCAAGGCACCATTTTCGTGCGCAATCTTCGCGTCAATTAGAGACAAATTACTATAATTCATTCAATGTACCTAGTACGAAGTACCATTTAGAACCATTATTTCACCGAATGTAAAAACAGTTCACACTCTGATTCAAATATAAAAAATCCAACCATTCAACAACGAATCTTCCATTCGGCGCAAGATTGCATCATCGCAAACGACGCGTGTCGTCCAAAACGTCATTCAAAAAGTCCCATCGTTTAACCATTTCCAAAAATCACGAGAAGACAATAACAACAAAGACGCAAAGACGCCCCGAAGATCGCATTGGCGTATCCTAGAATTTTCGTGCTCGACGCGCGTGCTCGACGCGCGCGCTCGTCGATCGACGCACGAGAAGAAAACAGAGAAGCGTCGCGAAGAGAGCGAAGACTGGCGGGTACACTCGGATTCAAGAGCGCGGCATATAGCGCAGAACGTTGAACAAGGAATTTATTGAAATGAGAAACGCTAGAAGGATATCGTGAATCGAAAAGCGACGGCGGCGGCGGGCAGTCCTTGCTCGGCCGAGGCGACGATCTACTGCTGGCGTCGCGGACGGTGGGGTGAGTTTCCACGGGGTGGAGCTTACGGCCGGCCAATCCGGGCGCCGGGGTGCCTAGGATCCCGACGGCGGAGTGTTTCGGGGGTTGATTTCAGCCCTCGCCGCTGGCCGACCAATCCGGTCGCTCCATCGATCAGAGCTTTTTTACACCGAGAGCATACTCTCCGGCGTCGAGTGTTAATGCGAAAGAGCATTAGCGGTGCTTTTACTGTGTCATTTCGATTTTTTTCCTCACCCTCCCCTTCGCCTCTCTCCCTGTCGATTTTAGGGGCCACTCACCGCCCCTACCCTCCTCCCTCCCCGTACATCCTGCTCTCGCAATCAAGATCTATTGATACTCGAAACTGGGTTAAAAGCGTCCTCGGGCGCACCGTCGCGTCGTCACGATCGTTATTTACTCCTCGCTGTGCATTCCGGGTTACAACGGGGCGACTCCGTTACAACGGGGCGACTACGTTACAACGGCTAATTCGAGGACGAAAGCGCGCAGGTAATTATTAGACTTTGCCGCGTCGAGGCTGCGTCAAGGTTATCGTGTGTAGCTTTGTGTTAACGCTTTGCACTCGAAGCTATTTTAATTATATTATTATCTAATTTATATTGTTACTATAAATATTATTATATATTGTATTACATTTTTGAGATTTTGTGCATAGGAAAGCATATGCTGTCAAGATACGTATGCTCAAAATTTTATCCCTTATTTTGCCGTCAATTAACAGTCGATTTGATAAAATGTTTGCGAGCAGGGAACATGATTGTTATAATTAGACAGAAATGGATGAAACGCGAGATTATAATTATATTCCTATCGTGCTATTTACAGAAAATCGGTCACGTTTTTTAATGATATATAATATAATCATAATATGATTATAATTCAATTGTGGATATATAACATAATTATGATATAATTATAATACAATTGTGATATATACTATAATTATGGTATAATTATAATATAATTGTGATATAATTATAATACAATTGTGATATATAATATAATTATGATACAATTATAATATAATACAAATTTAATAACACGAGTCTACTGCCATTTTGCAAATCGCAATATTCCACGTCCGCATATCGCCTTAAATTCATTCGCACGGAAACTCTTTCTACCTTATCCCAAAACCTCATCAATTATAAAATTGTCACCGGATTAACAGTGCCAAAACACAAGACACCCCTCCCTACCTAATTAAAGTAGCCAAGTGAACGCGATCTCCCACCGTGCACGGCATCATTCCTACCAATTTCGAATCGCCGACAAATGGACGACATTTCTCCGGGCGCACAATGGTCCCACAATTTGTATCAAATCGCGCGGAAAGCGGGCCGCATAAACACGCGCGCAGAATATACATACATACATACATACATACATATATATACGTCCGCGCGGTCAGTCCGTGGAACATGGTTCAGCGGAGGAACAGGTAAGGATGTCAGAGTGAGAGAAAGGCGACGATGGAGCGGGTTTCCGGTTTATTCAAGCCGGCCTTTGTCAGCTCGCGTGTGTCCCTGGCCGCGGCGAAGAAGTCAAAAGTGCGGAAGAGGGCGGATCCCGGAGACCTTCCCAGCTTTTTTCTCATGACTTCTCACCCTTGGATTTAACAAGCCGACGAGAAATCTGCTCGCGGAACCTCGAGGACTCGCCTCGGCGAGAGAGAAACCCCGAAAAAAACCCCACCGAAGCTTCTCGCCGAATATCGCCGCAGTAATAGGTACCTTCGAGACCGTGAGTGTACCTATTACTGCGAAAAGAGCTTCGATTGCGCTCTCGATTTCTCTCGTAATTTTAATATAATAATATATATATATATATAACAATATATTAATATATGTAATAATATATGTAATATATTATTATATATGTAATAATATATAATATAATAATATAATAATTTCCAAATTGTAAAACCGTCGCGCGTCGAGGAAGGTTCGCGGAATTTGTCCGCTGGAGGAAAGCGGACACGTCGGGAACGGGAGGGTTGAAGCGGATTAAAGGGTGCGCGGAGCTCGCGTGGACGTTCTCGGAGACGGAGTGTCACGCTCGAGGAAAATATCGGGCGGAAAGACCGGCTTCGTGCCGGAGAGAAGCGAGAGTCTCCCGGGGCGTCCTCGTCCGCGCGCGTTCCGCCGCGTTTTAACTCGGTTAGAATCGAATTCAACGAGACGCTCTCGTCAGTTTTCCTCTCCTTTCTTCGCTCCGGCTGGAAACTCCAAGCGTCGGACGGCGGCGAAAAGCAAAAAGAACAGAGCGAGAGAGCGAGAGAGAGAGAGAAGTTTTCGAGGCTCCCGGGGCAATCGAGCAACATTTGCCGGGATCCCACGACTGTTTGGCGATAGCTGTGCCAACTTGTTTCGAGCACGCAACCCAATTTGTCTACGTCTCATTGTTTTACTCCGCGATCGTTGCTTCGCGGTGCCTTCCCGCCGACTGGGTAATGTCGAGGGGATCGTGCCACCAACTATTACGGCCCTCCAATCATCGAGTGCTGCCCTCTCAGACCGTTTTCTCCGCAGAAATTCATTTCGGCTCGATGATTTTCTATTTTTTTATTTCTCGGTCGAGGCCGTCGAATCTGCCGCCGTCTCCTTATGATATCGGCGATGGCTGTGGAACGAAGTGGAATTGTTTGTTTAAATCGATGGGATCGATGACGAATTTGCGTTGACCGTGATTTTGCGGATTTTCTGCGAATACGATTTGATGAAATATATAAAGTCTCGAGGATGCAGGATGAATTTAATTATATTGTTACGCTATTTTTAATTTGGCGAAATTGTTTGAAGGAACGAGCTGTTTTTATCGAATTTATGGTTATATTTAATAATATGATGATATAATATTGTAATAATATAATAATATAATAATATAATAGTATAATAGTATAGTAGTATAATAGTCCAATAGTATAATGATATAATAATATAATAATATAATAATATAATAATATAATAGTATAATGATATAATGATATAATAATATAATAGTATAATAGTGTAATAGTATAATAGTATAATAGTATAATAATATAATAGTATAATAGTGTAATAGTATAATAGTATAATAATATAATAGTATAATAGTATAATAATATAATAATATAATAGTATAGTGATATAATGATATAATCATATAGTAATATAGTGATATAATAATATAATAATATAATAATATAATAGTAGCGATGCGATCAAAAAGTACTCGTCTCGTTGCAACGTATAATTCCACAATTCCTATTCAAAGCATTTCTCCCTAAAAGGAACACTTTTCCTAGTAATTTAGATCTCAGAGTATTGTCTCAAACCACGCTGTACACTTCGAAAAATTGCACTTTGGCCGCCTGTTCGGGATAAGCTGCCCCGGTGCAGGGTTTTCTGTTTCGTTCGAGCAGCTAGGCACCAGCGAGGCACAATTATGCCACCATGGTCGTAAAATAAGGCGAGCCCGAAAAATTTGTCTGCGAGAGGAAAACATGGTCGTCCAGGAACGACGTCGACAAATTTATTGCTTATTGTTGCGGTACAGAGGGTTTTATTGCTACCAGTGTTCGGGTCTAATTGCTTTGCCAGGTGGCTCCAAAGTGAGGGCCCCTCCCTGTCTCGCTCTTCCCTTTTGCATCGGCTCTTCTCTCTTTCTCTTCGGGTCATTCATGACCGGCCGCCGTCCACCAGCTAGAATTTTGAAAATGACCCGAGGAAGACGAACGTCGGCGTTGACAAACGAAATCTGATCTAGCCGATACAAGACGATCGGATTAACTGGTAGCAGAGACGGTTGTTCCAGCAAACAGTGGATTAACTCAACGCTTAGCGAGGCTCCAGTGAATACAATCTACCCGAAATGGCATAAGCGTCGTCGGCTTACTGTACAGGGTGTCCCAAAATTATTGTACAGGCGAGACGTTTGGGGTTGCTGATTTAATTTGTGAATACGGATCGGTGAACGAACGTGTTAGAGGTTATATTAAATATCATACTGTTTTTATATACTTCCTCTATTTTCACTTAACAGTTATAATTAATAATTTAATAACAATTATCTAAATTAATATTTATTATATAAAACAGTTTGAATACAAATACCACACTGTTTTTAAATACTTCCCCTATTTTCACTGAACAATTATAATTAATAATTGTTATTAAATTATTAATTATAATTGTTAGGTGAAAATAGGGGTAGCATTTAAAAATAGTGTGGTATTTGTATTCAAACTGTTTTAAACAAAAATGGTGTCGTATTGATTCATATAAAAATGGTTTCAAGTTGTTTCAAACGAAGATATTGTCAAATTGCTTCGAACAAAAATGCTCTCAAATGATTTCAAATAAAAATAGCGTCCAATTGGCTCAAACAAAAATGCTCTCAGATTATTTCAAACAATAAACAGTTCTCAAAACGAGAAAAAAAAGATTGTTTGAAACACAAATGCCCCAAAATTGCTTCAAACAAAAATGTCCTCGAACAGTTTCAAACAAAAATGCTCTCAAATGATTTCAAACAAAAATATCGTCGAATTGCCTCAAACCAAATTTTATTTTTAAAATTGTTTCAAACAATAAACAGTTCTCAAAACGAGAAAAAAAAATTGTTTGAGGCAAACATGCTCTCAAACTGATTCAAACAAAAATAGCCTCGAACTATTACAAACAAAAATGCCCTCGAATTACTTGCAACATCGTCAAACCGTTCCAAGCCGAAATCCTCAAAAAAATTATATAAAAAAAAGATGCCCTCAAGTAGTTTGAAGCCGTTTGAAACGATCGCTTCGAACATCGAACGTCTCCCAATACGAATGAAATAAAAACACAAAGAACCACTAAAATCTTCGCACAGTAAAAAAAAGAAAAAAGGAAAAAGGAAAACTATGTCCGCAAACCACTCGACACTCGACTGGTTCTAGCCGAAAGAAAAACAAGGAAATCGTCGTCGTGGAGTCGAGTTTTAGGGACGCACTTGCGCGTACTCGGTGCCAACGAATGGGCCACTTCATCCTCGGTTCGCCCGAGACTCCGAAGAGGTTCCCTCAGGTGTACAGAGAGAAGCGAAGAAACGTGCCGCGATGAATGGAAGGTTCATCCATTTACGAGTTATTTCCGCCGATGCCGCATTACCATCACAATATCGGTACCTGTCGGTCAAACACCTGAGCCTCTTCTCTCCTGGCAGTCCTTATTTATTGCCCGGACGTGCCGGCGCAAGATTCGCCCGAAAATTTCGTGTCCTCCGAGACGGGCCCGTCCGTGGACCCCGTTGCACTCGGAGGGCCTTGCGACGAGCTTGTCAATGGGGGAACAGAGTCTCGCGATTACACGCGAATCTGAATGTTCAATGCGCCTCCTCGAGTGCCACTAGACTTCGGGCTATCGAAACGGTAGTCCTCGAGTGGCGGAGTCGAGTGGCCGTTACAACACCGGGGGATCGTAAAAAAAATGGTCAAGTACAATTGCGCCTTGCACTTTGCGCTCGACGACGGGCCCCGAAAATATTACCGCGTACAATGCGGATTGTAAATCATTTCGTGGACGCGCGATTCGAGAAATGGTGAAACGAACCGATACGAAGTTCTTTGTCGAATGGCGCTGCGCTGGTTTTCAAGGTCTGTTTTATATATATATATATGAAATGAATTTATTTTAAAATATTTTAAATACTACTACTACTAATATTTATGTAGTAAATATCGAACGAATTTTAGACAATTTTTGTGATTCAAGTTGGAAACACGGCTTTCGTATATTTTGGTGACAATAATTTTCGAAAAATAATGTTAAGTAATTAGTGTTGACATGTATCTTTGTTGCTACGACAAAGAATCAGAATTACAATAATATTAATAGAATGATGGGAGAAGAATTATGTTTTGAAAAATTTCTCTGGCAATTTTATTATACGCTGTGATCGTTGCACTTGATAATTATGAGATTAATTGCACTGTAATTATTGCAGTTCACTCGTAAATGTGTCCAACAATAATGCAAAGGTGTCCAACATACAAGCGAAGGTAGAATTATAATAATAGAAGTTAATAATAATAGTTATTATTATAGTACTACTAATTATAATAATAATTATTATTATAATAATACTAGTATTAGTATTAGTTTTATTTACTAGTATTAGTATTATTAGTACTAGTATTAGTATTATTAGTATTATATATTAGTGTTATTAGTACTAGTATTGGTATTATTAGTATTATTATTTAGCACTAGTATTAGTATTAGTATTAGTATTATTAGTATTATTAGTATTATTTAGTACTAGTATTAGTATTATAATCATAATAATAATTATTTTTATTATACTACTATTACTACTACTAATAATTATACTACTACTACTACTACTACTACAACTACTACTGCTTACAATAATAACAATAATAATTATTATTATTATTAATAATAGAATTATCTTGGAACAGTTAATTTAGCTCGCACGAAAGTAGAATGAAGCCGAATCAACGCTAAGACGAAATTCCGCCCGTCCATAAGAAAATCGTGAAGCTAATCGAGGGCATCTGCTTTTCTCAGGAAGCTGAACCGATTTCGTTTATCGATCATTCGGTTCGACCTGGCAAGGCAGGTAACCCTTGGCAAGCGACCAATCCGAGTTACGATTAATCCGAAATTTATGGTGGAAACCAACAGGTGTTGGTACTTCGGCCCTTTCGGGGTTCTCGCGTGTGTCCGGCACCCATGTAACAAGGCGTACCACTCTATGCCGAAGGATTCGCCTAACCGATATGCGTGACTGCTCCTTAAACGATCGCTTCCGGTTTCCGGTGCAATCCGCCTAATCAGATATGCTAATCGCTCTATAACATTCGGCGCCCGATCGCCTGCCTATTCGGGCCATGTAGGATTCTTTTTCTTTTCTCGCGCGGATTTTTCCAGTTTTCCGCGAAAAGAAAAGCGATCGGGAACCGCGTCGTCGGCTTCTAATCGAGCGGTTTTCTCTTTCCGCGAAGGAATTAGCTTCGCGTTCCGTGTCGTCGTCGATCGTCGCGATCGGCGGATTAGATAACGCGCGCGAGAAAGGAAAGGGCATTTTTTTTCCTTTGCCAATATCGCGGCGTTCGCCGCGGTTTCTTTTCTTCGGCTTTTTAATCTTCCCTAGATTAAACTGTTGGGAAACGTACGCCGCTTCTTTTCGCCGCCGCGTTATCGTTATTCTCCGTCGACGACGCGACGAGAAAAATTCGAATCGCGACGCGGACTGCTGCTGCTGCTTCGACGTGGCGTTCAATTTGCCACGAAACTGAACTAAGCTTTAAAAATCAGCCGCGATCTCGAATGGGTACGGGTTAAATTTTATTTTAAATGGTAATTGTGTGTGTGTGATGTTTTTATTTCGTTAAGAAGTCGTTTTTGGGAAGGATTTTGCAAATAATTTATTTAGCGTTCTTTTGCTTGCACGCAAGATGTTATTTTTTATTTGGATTTTGGGGAAAGACGAATAATTAGTAATTGTTGCTTCTATTTCGTCTGTTGTATATTATTTGTTATTGTATTGTATTATACTGTATTGTATATTACATTATACTGTAGATTATATATTATATTATATTGTAGATTATATATTATATTATGTGGTATATCATATATTATATTATATTGTGTATTATATATTATATTATATTATATGGTATATTATATACTATATTATACTGTAGATTATATATTATATTATATGGTATATTATATATTTTATTATACTGTGGATTATATATTATATTATATGATATATTATGTATTATATTATATTGTAGATTATATATTATATTATATGGAATATTATATATTATATTATACCGTAGATTATATATATTATATTATATGATATATTATATATTATATATTATATTATATGGTATATTATATATTGTATATTATTATACAATTATTATTAATTAATACAATATTATATATTGTATATTATTATTATATATTGTATATTAATCGAACGTTTGAATGCAATCAAAAAATACGAAAGTTATTTTTCGCTTCGAAAATGATAGAATGGACTTAAAATAAACGCTTAACGAAATATATTTCGCGAAGGAAATTGTGACACATTTTCTTTACGCTAATCGACTCGAAATAAAAATACGTAACCGACGCGTGCGGAATGCAACTATTGCAACATGCAACGGCGATCGTCCGAACTTCGGTGCAATTCCTCTACGTTAATACGAATATTTTCGCTCCTTATCGGCAACACCCGTTCCTATTAAGATCAACGAGAACGTCGGACGCGTTCAGGTTCACAACGGATCTGATTCGCGATAACGACGCAATCTCTCACCGAATCTCGATCCTAGATCCACACACGCGACCTACATATATCCGCCGCTATTACTCGATGCAGGTCAATCGATACCATCGTGCACCATCGTGCGCGCACGGTCTTCCATATATATATATATATATATATATATATATATATTTTTTTTCCACCGTTGTCCGGCTCGTATGATCAACGATTAGATACACGTGATAATAAGAAAACAAACGTTTCGATGGCGTCCGATTTATCAACGGCGCGGCAACGTCTTTCCAGAAATTGAAATCGCGCGAGTCGCGTATGGGCGATGTGGGCTAACTTTTTTTAAGTACGTTTGCGAGATTTATGTTTTCATTGCGATGCATCGATTAAATTGAATGTTATTGCAGGTTTTATATAATAACTGATAAATTAGTCATTCTGACGCCCCTTGGCCTAGATCAAGTGTCAAAAATATCCTAAAAACGGCAAAATTACTACTAATTTCCACTACTAATTTTGTCCACACAAAACATAGCAACCGAGGATAATAATCTATATAACTCCGGCGTTATAATAATCTAGCGTTAAAAATACCACGAAAAACGTCAAAAATTGCTACTATTTTTTTACTAATTTTATCCACACAAAAAATACCACCCAAGGACACGACATTATAAATCCTCGATGCCGGTGAGAATCACGGCGTACACGAACGTCTATTAGAAAATTCGCATTCACAAGTCCCGAGAAAAAGTCATTCGAGGGCCGAGTGCTCGAGGCACGGACCCGAACGCGACGATAAAGCTTTCTACGGCCTTAAGAGCTCCGAATTCTCATGGAATCCCGACAGAATGGCCGGAGGGGCCGTGAATGGATCTTAGCCGGTGCCTTGTGCCTCGTATAACTTCTTAAATGTTTCTTAAACGATGCCGGTGGCTGGCTTTAACCAGCCGTGCAGAGTCCGGGTCACGTTTGGCCCGGTGGCATCGAAGGGACGGTGGGCCCCTTCACGGGGAACCCGTCCCCCTTCTGAAAGGAGCTTCCACGAAGCCCACCCGTCGAGCCACCTACTACGAGACATAGTACTACGTTCATTCATGACTCCGGAATCCGGTTGCTCCATTGTGACCAGTTCATGAATGAACGTGGAACTCCATTTTTCCGGAGCCATCTTCCCCCACTCTGCTCCGTGTTCGTTCGCTGTGCACCGAACGAACGCAGCACAGAGCCCCCGTGTGTCGGCAAATTTGCGTCCCGAGGACTTTCGAAGGACTTTAAGGACACTTTGGACCCTGACCGACGTCGATAGATTTTTCTGTGAACGCTGGGAGCAGCGGTGGGGGCGCTGGTTTTTTGCGAGGAGACGCTAAAATTGCGAATCGCTGCGCCCTCGGCGCGTTCTGACGCTTTTTTTCATTCTTTTATGTCGCTTATCTTCGAACGAAAGGATCTGCTCGATAGCTAGAAAGTGAATTATGCTTGAAAATTGAGCCGAGGGCACAGTTATTGGTCATAGAGCACAGTAACCGGCTCATGTATGTTGCTTATTTTCGAACGAAAGGATCTGCTCGATAACTAGAAAGTGAATTATGCTTGAAAATTGAACCGAGGGCACAGTTATTGGTCATAGAGCACAGTAACCGGCTCATGTATGTTGCTTATTTTCAAACGAAAGGATCTGCTCGATAGCTAGAAAGTTATCTATTCCGATTTTGAACAAGAGAATTTTATAGAAATCAAATAAATTGAATGAAATCAATTAACAGTAAATTAAAGTAAAATAGTGACTCCTTAAGTAAGTAAATTAAAAGCAATTAGTGACCCGTCATTTTGACGGGTTCCACGAATCTTTCTTCGTTCAGCGAAGAAAAACAAATACAATATAAGTTACAATAAATAATAGATAAATAACCAAGTGTTCTATAAGAAATTTAGCACGCAAGCACCGTTTCGAGTCGTCGATTTCTGCGAAAGAAGCCGTGAACAACGTTGATTCTATCTCCGAAAAAGATCGTTACCTGTACTCCTCTTCCGCATAGTCCGGTGGAAACAGATGCCAGGTAGCGTCGTAGCAGTCGTCGTATCCGTTCGCCATTTTTCCTCGTGCAAGCAGATATATATATACAATTCCCGTCGATTCGATGTAAGTCGGCTCAAAAAATGCTCCACTGTCGCGCAGCTGCGACGTGCGCGTTCTCGATCAAACCCGAAAGCGGCTGATCTTCGGCGACGAGTTCATTCGAAAGGATAAAATCAATTTTCCGGCCGATCGAAACGAAAGAAATCGAGCGAGCCGATCCGTCGCGCGTCGAAATTATCGAATTATTATTAATTGATTATAGCGATTATGGCGATTATGGCGTCCCGATTATAGCGATTATGGCGATTATGGCGTCCCAGTTATAGCGATTATGGCGTCCCGATTATGGCGATTATGGCGTCCCGGTTATAGTGATTATAGCGTCCCGATTATAGTGATTATGGCGTCCCGATTATAGCGATTATAGCGTCCCGGTTATAGCGATTATAGTGTCCCGATTATAGTGATTATAGCGTCCTGGTTATAGTGATTATAACGTCCCGATTATGGCGATTATGGCGTCCCGATTATAACGATTATGGCGTCCCGATTATAGCAATTATAGCGTCCCGACGTATCGTCGAATAGTCGTTTTTCCGTCGATTTTATTCAACGATTTCGTCGGCTCGGTTTTTCGTTAACAGCACTTTCGTGGCGCCATGCGATGGCTCCTTCGCACAAAAAAATCGCTGTTTCGCTGGCGAAAAGAGTCGCGAGATTTCGTTGGTGATGCACGGCGAAGGGCGACGACAGGCGACGAACGACGCGAACGTACGAATTTTTCGAAAGCCGACCAAACCGTAATAAAGGTTTCTCACTTACTGAGAACTATATGTGGATATATCGATCACCTATATATTGTATCAAAAATATGGCTACCAGATAGGAGCTCCGGCAACGTTATCTGTTTGATAACACCCTATATAGATTAGTTTGACTACTGTAACACACGTCAGAGAGTCCCAAATGATATCGGTTTTTCAAAGATTCGATACGATCGCCGGTGTTGTGTACGTGTACACGTGTGTACGTGTACGTGTTATAAAAAAAAAGAAAATGATTTCGCCGCTTTCGGTTCGACGCGCGCTGAACAACCATACGTTTCGGCGACGAGAACAATAGGCGTGCTATCGCGACGACGATGTTTCGCATGAAAGACCGAGCCTTTTCTAGGCTCGCGAAAAGATAATATATATTATTGTATAATATTAATATTAATAATAATATAATATTATATATAAATATAGATATTATAATACTAATATAGTATTAGTAGTATAATAAATAATATAGCGGAATATATGATGGTAGCATATATATATTATATTAATATTATATTATATTATATTATACTATATTATATT